>NC_056745.1:712857876-713002876 GCF_019279795.1 Protopterus annectens
TAGGGAGCCAGACAACACCTCTTGCCTTGCCGAAACTCTTTTGAACTCCTATGAAGTTACCCTCCAAGGTGAAGCATGTCTCTCCATGCTGAATTCCCCACTGTTTACTGTGCAAGTATCACATGGTAGCAGGGGCTCTACAGGTTCAAGCTTCATGGGTTCAACATCTAATGCTCCTGCTAGGTGTTACCCCTCTCTCCCTCCAGGATGAATAAGGCAGTGATGGCCACTCACTGCCATCCTTCCTTGTCAGCCCCTACAGGTACCAGAGGCTCTATTCAAACATAGACTAACCGCAACATCTTCAGGCTTTATCCATCAATGCCACAGGGCTGGTAGCACTTTAAGGGTATCTTGTTGTTTATAACAAAGACTATTATTCTTAGTTTAGCTCCTTTACGTTTCTATGAGGTTGTTCAGCCATTATAGCCTACCCCAACAGTATTTGATGCTGTGTTACTTCTGTCTGGTTCACTCAAGGACTTCAAAAGAAAGACCAAAGTAATGGTGAACAGTGCACTTTATTTTGCAGACTGGCTTCCCTAAAGGCCACTGCTTGAAATTATACCTCCACATGCCCACAGTGGTATCCCACTGCTGAAAAAGAAAAAGAGATCCTATATTTGAGCCCCTGCAGTAGGTACACCTGTACAACTGCACTTTCTGGACACTGGCATGTGAAGCAGTAGGAGAAAGAGGAGGATTACAAAGTAAGGAAAAATACAGAAACAGTTTAATAAGGGATGACAGTGGCTGTGGTAATGCTAAAAGAAATGATGGACTCCAGTGGTAGAACTATTATCTCTGCAACAGAAGGACATGTAAAGGATCTGGACTCTAAACCACAAATGAAGCACCTAAGGGGAGGATGAGTTACTGAAAAGAGAAATGCCTAATGGAAACAGTACCGGTTTTGCTGATGTCAGTCACAGCAGTAAACACTCCTAAGCAATAGGCATCATAAAAGGACCCTGAAATCTAGCATTTTTAATCGTCCTGTTGTGTGTGTGTGTGTGCATGTATGAATTCTCTAATTCTACCTCCTAAATATTCATGCTTAGGAGAAAGCACCCATGCATTTAGCTTTCCAATAGCAAGATGGCAGATAAATAATCTTTTTTACAGGGGTGAGGGTTGTCCAACTTTCCTCTTATTTAACACAGTCAATTCCCAAGATATATCCCATGAAAATGTTGGCAATTTGTATATATGAGGATCACTTCTAAGTGCAGGATGTCCACCAGTACCACTGGGAAACCAGGTCTAATAGAAAGTCTAGGTGCTGAAAACTTAATGTCCACTGGCCACCTCACCTTTCTTTAGGGGTTGTTTGCATTACATTTGACACACATCTACTGACTATGAAAGGTTACAGGCTACTTTCAGACAGTCAGAACTGCACAGCAGAAAGGTCAACAGCTGTCTTAAACAGAGGAGTGCACACATGGAAGCAGGTGTGAACATAACTCCTGCAGTGATCCTGCTCACCTGCAGTGTTACTGTGCAGGCAAATATTAAACTGCTTTTGCCTCCTGCTGGCTCCTAAGAAGGTTACCTAAAATTCACTGGAAGATGAAGACTTCCCACAGTGTGATGGAAACATGGCCAGGACAGGGAAAGAAAGGGCCAACTGGTAGTGCATCACACCAAGGACAACAGTTTGGTAGAGGTCCTGGGCCAACAAAATACTTAACATGAAGTTCACGATTTCACAGTCAGTGAATTAAACCACTGGGCACTTTCAGTTTAGAGAAAGGGCTCCCTGTTTGAGACCCAGTACTATAAGTCCTAACACTAAAAAAAAATTGCAGTCTCATAACAAAAAGCAAATGATGAAGAAAATATAATTGTGTAAAACCTTACTACAACATTAGATTTCCTTCTCTTCACTGATGCAGCATGCAACATGAGGGATCCCCTGGCAAGGGTGGCCTGACATCTGGCCAGTACTCCAAAGCCTTTAGGTTGTTAAGGATACTCCATACATCACACATATGCTTCCCATGCTAGGTGTAGGGCATAAAGGTGATGTCCAGATGTATCTTCAGAACTGAGAGCTCCAGGAGGAACATCAGCCCTAGGATACCAGAGGGTAACGTACACAACCAGAGGAACAAAAGACCAGGGGAAGGAAGGAGGGACTGAATACTGCAACAGTGAACAGAAGGACATCTACTGTTATGGTAAAACTTCACACAGCTGTACTAAGTCCTTCCATTTCACTGATGCAGTACTCTTAACATGAGGGAGAGTGCAAAAGCTCAGGAAGAAGATACAGAGGAGGAAAGGCCAGCAGAACCTTCTAGAACCCATGAAGAATGACCCTTGCAAAACCAGCTCTAGCCCTGGATATGACATCCAACTTGTAGTGCTTCTGTGCACAGAAGTCCAGGTAGTTGCCTCAAGGATAGAAGTAGTATCCAAACCATTGAAAAAAGCATCAGAAGAAGCAACAGCCCTAGTAGAACAAGCCTTGACTGTAGAAGGAAGGCTCTTACCATGATAAGAACAACAAAAGGAAATGGCTTTAGAAATCCAAGGGGAAATAGTCTTCTAAGGAACCACCAAACCTAATGATCTAGGATGAAAAGAAACAAAAAGATTTCTGAAAACCTTTAGTTTTGGCCAAATAAAATCTGAGTTGTCTGTGCACATCCAAAGAGTGCAACACCTTCTCACTAGCCGATTGAGGAGAAGAGAAAAAAGTGGGCAAATGAATAGACTGATTAAGAGACAACTCATTCACCACCTTAAGCATAAAAGAAGGATTACTATAAAGGAACACTCTGTCCTTATGAAAAACTACAAAAGGAGGAACAGCCATAAGGGCTTGAAGCTCAGACACCCATCTGGCAGAAGTAAGGGATAACAAAAGAACAGTCTTCCAAGAGCAATGTTGCAAGGAAGCTGAAGCTGCAGACTCAAAAGAAGCCAGAGTCAGTTTCTCCAAAACAAAATTAAGATCCCAGGAAAGAGGGGCAGGCTTCCTGTGAGTTCTAATAAAAAGGACACCTTTAAGAAATTGTTTGGCCTCAAACAGAGGTCAAAGGAAGAGGAACTAAAGGCAGAGAAGCAGAAATAGCTGAGAGGTAGGCTTTACTAGAAGAATATGCCAAGCCAGCATTCAGCAATTCACATACATAAGAGAAAACCAAAGGAACATCCACAGTAAGTAGGTCCAGGTTACAAGAAAGACAGCAAACAGAAAATCTCTTTCATTTGGACAAGTACGACTTCCTAGTAGTAGGTGTTCTGACCTCCAGCAGAACCCGAAGCATGTCCTCATAAAAAAGATGCCTAAAGGGAGTCAAGATCCTATCACCCACAGTGTCAGTTGAAGAGTGGACAGGTTGAGATGGATGAGAGATCCCTTGCCTTGTGTGAGAAGAGCCACCCTGTGAGACAACTTGTGAATATTGCCCTTGGCTAAATGCAGAAGAAGAGGAAATCAATGCTGTGTACGCCAAAAGAGAATCACCAGCAAGCTTTTGGAAGCATCCTGTTTTATCTTGCACAGGATGTTTGGAATGAGAGGAAGGCATAAAGAAACACCCCCTTCCATGAAACAGATAGGGTGTGCACCTTCCAGGCCAGAGGACATGGAGTCCTGGCACAGAACTGAGGAAATTACCTGTTCAGAGGGAAGGCAAACAGATCTACTTGAGGAATATGCCACTGGTGGATAATGTCCAGAAACACATCTCTGTAAAGCATCCACTTGTGAAATTCCATTATGGAGCTGCTCAGGGAGTCTGCCACAAAATTCTGACTTGAAGAATGTACACTGCCTGAAGTGTCACTTGGTACTGAATAGCTAGCTCCCAAACCTGAAGTGCAAATCTGCAAAGAAGACAGGACCTTGCCCCCTCTTTGTTTCTTGACGTACCACATCACTGTGGTGTTGTCTGTAAATATCTTTAGGGGTCCTGGAAAAAACAGAATGGAAAGCAATTAGAGGCAAAAGAAGAGGTCTCATCTCCTTGATATTGATGCGTTCCTTCTGTTGCTGAGGAGATCAGAGGCCTTGCACCTTTAGGTTTCCAAAGGAAGCCCTCCAACCCCCGCCTAAGGCATCTACAAACAGCTCCTGTGGGGAAGTGGGGGTTGACTGGATTCCAATCAGTTGGTGAATCCACCACTGAAATTCCAATTTGAGACATGGAAGAAGAGGAATTGGAAACTACAGGGTGGGAATGGGGAAGCCAAATTGACTTTAGATAACACTAAAGCTTTCTCATGTGCAATCTGGTGAAGGGAAGCATAGGGATGGTGGATGTCATGAATCCCACAGCCCTCAGAAATTCCATGGCTGAAATTAAGGCCAGAGGAAGAAGGAACTGAAAAAAAGGAGATCAGAGTCAAAGCCTTGGGAGAAGGCAGGGATGAAACATAGGAGAAGTTTGGATCCTGCATCCTAGAAAAACATGATCCTGTGATGGGAACAGGAAGGACTTTTGAAAATTTACAATGAACCAGGCATTGTATCAGAGTGATGGTAAACTGACCCTAGGCTCGGGAAGTACCTTCCATAGCGTCTTTCGCCAAAAGCTTTAGACACTGGTTTTCAAGATAGTGGCTAGGGATGAAAGATGAGGTCTTTGAAACAAAAGCCTGACAAACAGTACAGGACGTATGGTCATGAGAAGCACCTAAAGAAAACAATCAGTATTTGTGACGGTCATTATGTGAATCTGTCACCCACACTGGCATTTACTCTTTCTGGATGACATGAAACCCCACAACAACACAAATGCAACAGAAAAGGATAAGCAAAAGAACCCCAATGGAGCATCTCTCTGAAAACAGCTAGGTAAACCAGCAAATGACTCGAGCTATCATACCAATGATCAAAGATGGCGTTTGGACTGGCAGCAGAGAAGTTCTAAGGATGATACATCCAAATTTCACCTTTATGCCTTATGCCTAGTGTGGGGAGCATATGTGTGACATATCACGTATCCTTAACAAACCTAAGGGCTTTGGTATACTGGCTCGAACCTGGGCCGCCCTTGGCAGGAGATCCCTCATGTTAAGAATACTGCAACAGTGAAACAGAAGGACAGCTCACTGTCACACATTCAAACCATTCTCCTAAACAAACTGAAGTGGGTAGGAGTGACTGTAGGCCCAACATCCCACTACTTACTTTGAGCTCTGAGACTGCTGTTCCTCATAGTAGAGAAAATACTGTGAGCTACTGCAGACTCAGACTCACTGTACTCTTCCATGTATATGCACCTGCAGTTATGTTATTCCAAGAACCACAATTCCAGTCCTTGGAATATCAACAGGCACCACATCATACACATTCTTAAGTTAGTGTTAAAAATCTCTACCACTGGCAAAAAATTACACTAGACATGATCTTTCTAGCCTTGCTGTTTAAGCCAGATATTTGGTGAAGCACATCAACTGGAAAATTGCATCCATCCATATCAGAAGATGATGATGAATGTTCAAACCAGCTGACATTACATTATATTTTATCTTTTTATTTTTAATTTTCATTTGTTTACCATGGTAGTACACTGACCACAACTGACCATTTGCAGGTACTGCCTGGGTGGTAACACAAAACTATAACTTACGTGTACTCCACCATGCCAATAGGAGTACTGGTGAGACTGTTCGTTCCACTTGACAGAGTCTCATGGGGCATCTTACTTCTCCACTGAATCTCCTGCAGGAAGCACACTCTGGTGATGCTTGGTTAAGCCAAATATTACCTTTAACATCAGGCAACAGCATGAATCTGTTGTGTATCGAGTCAAGAGTTCCTTGTCACTGTTGACACTGCTGCTGTATTCCTTTTGGGGAAATGCTGGCAAGTCAGCCAGTACTGTGATGCGGAGAGGAATAAAGCCCTGACTAGATAACTTAGGCAATCAAGGTTACCTAAGAAGGCCCAGGCACTACAGGAACTGGTCAGTGACTGCCAATGCCAGCTAGACTTTCTAGGAGGAAGGCCATGATAAATGCTTCACAGCTTAACATACAGCTGGTGATATCCAAAATGCAGGCTCAGGTTCCAGAGTTTAGGAGGTATAGCCTATGAAGTAGTACACCTGTAGTTTGACCTGGTATTTCAAAATTCCTGTTGACTACTACAGGGAGAGGGGGACTATGTGCATTCCAAACACATACAACCATCCCACACATTTCTGACAGCTATGACTTCTAGCAAAAATATCTTACAGATGCACTGTTTAGACACAGATAAAAAAAAGAAAAAAACTTTGTTTTTTCCAGATTGTAAACCTTCTTGTTCAGCATGAATTGCATTAGAAACCATAGTCACAATTTCTCTCTGACATTGGGGGGACTGGCTTGATGCATGCAAGGCCAAAAAGGAAAAAAAAAATACTTACCAAATTAGTATAAGATATGTGCTGCATGCAAGTGCAGAGGAGTGTGCGTACTGCATTTTGGACTTTCTTCCTCAGTGATTAACTTAACAATACAACGGACATATTTTTCTTATCAAAGTCCTTCAAAAAGCTAGGAACAATAATACCATTAACTGAGAAAGTTAACTGAAGAAGTTCTGTAGTCAAATGACACAAAAAGGTTGGAAGACAGGCATGATGTGATACTTTCTCATTGGACCAACACAGTTTGCAATTACTCAAGCTTTTGGGCTAGCAGAAGCCTTTCATCAGTAACTTCAAGAACTGTGTTGGTCCAATAATTATGTCATATCTGTGTTCCAGTGTCTTTGCATTTTCTGTTAGTGGACTAGCATGGCATTTCTTAATTTGTTTTCTACCTGTTGCCAAATGCAGATATGAAAGAGTGCCACAACAGAATAAATCCCAACAAGGCAAGCTGTCAGATTTGGATTTGACAGACAGCATTGGAAAGACTTAGTCAGCTAAGCTAGGCTACATTCTGAACACTTTAAAATGTACAGTTTATGCTACCATGCAGCAGTATCTGACCATTACTATTCAAAGAATTTCTAGGCTAAATGTGAGGAAAAAGGCTACCTACCTGCGCCATATCATCCAAACAGTTGAAAACATACTTTCTTGCCTCCTTCGACTTCACTCCCATCTCTGCCTCATGATCTTCTGGTGTCTAAGGGGAGAAAAAAAAACTTCTTATCTAAGTCTTGTCTCCCACTGCACATTTGCAAAGAATTTTACCTTGTTTAATTACAAATAATTTCGCCTCCAGAAAAGTATCTACAGTTTACTCTTAGAATACTCCACGCCCATTTTTCAGTACTTAACTCAAGACATAATTTCACTCAGTATACATGGCCAATGTCAATACAACAGTGAATCTTATCAGTTGGCATAACAAATAAATGATAATCAAGACAGCTAATGTGAACTGTTTGGCTTCTCAGTGTGAATGCCGCTAACTGGCTAAGTGAATTCCTTCAGCCACATGTACGCTGCGTGGTCCAGGGCAGGGGAATGAAGGAAGCTTCATCATAATGAGCAGCAAATATACGAGTATGTACAACAGTACTTTTCTAGGGTTACAGGCCAGCACTGCGAAATATACAGTTTTAGGCGCACCTTCGAGCTAGCATGTAGGTGTTAACAGTCAGAGAGGGAGGAACTGAACTCCCAACAACACCTGTCTATTTAACATGTGGTGAACCAGCAAAGGAGTTACGAACAGGGATGAAGATGAACTGTCTATTCACTATCACAGATACCAAAGAAACAATGAAAGCAACATTATACAATAAGACGGCACTGTCAGTGCATTAAAAGAGATTACGTGTAGAAAGGACAAATCCCCCTTGTTAATGTCTGCAGCATCCTTTCAAAATGAAATACACAACTGTTACTTACTACACATTTACTGTTAAACAAATAAACAGTATTCCACATAGGCTACTTTACTAAGTTACTGTCAATACAGTCTATAAAATGAGAGGGTACTATGTATCTTACATATCAGAGTTCTATAAGGCAGAAAAGACATAACATGTCACATCATACAGTACAATATACGGCATTTAGAATCCAACATTCAGTATAGAACACTGTACGGCAGAAAACAACAGTTAGATAAATTACACACTGTTGTACTAACAAATTATACAGCTATAAACAATTGCTGCACATTTATCAGAGAAGGATATACGGATCTATAAAACTGCTTAAAGAGATAAGAAAGTGCTCTCTCCTAGAAGGAAAGTACAGCTGTGAAAGAACTTCCCACAACAGTATACGTCCTAGTGATCACTGTAGTAACATTCCTAACAGATGGGTTTTCCACTGCTGATGTTCAGCCAGGGTACCAAAGCCTAAAACTTCTTAAAAGCATACATCCAACTTATGACCTAAGCTCACAAGAGTAGCTGTATATAAGTGGACATATGAGCAAACTTCCTTAGACTATCTCCAAGCCAGCAACCTGAAGACATCTGAGAAAAAAGTAGTTGTCTTGGAGAGACACTGCAGAAAAAGAGAGGGCACCCTTGGTTCTAGGGTCTGTCAGACAGAGCAGCAGAGAAAAGGAAGAATGTGAAATGGCCAGAAGGGGAAAGGATGGTGGGAAGAAATACTGTACCAGTGATCAATCGGACATCTACTAATATGGTAAGTTCTTACACAACTGTACTATGTCCTGACTGAAATCAATATTGACGTATTCCAAACAGATGGTTGATTCAAAAAGCCTAACGGAACATAAGGGAAGATGACTGAGAATGAGGAGAACTGTCCAAGAGCCCAGAAAGGACCGACCTGGCAAAGGCTGCTCCTGATCTGGAAAAGGCATCAATTCTGCAATGTTTATTGAAAGTGTGTGCAAAAGACTAAGCAGCTGCTTCCAAAATGGTTCTGGAATCTACCCCTTTGTAAAAAGCTCCATAAGAGGCTGGGCAAGAAGGTACAGATTTGCCATGGTGCAAATAACAAAAGGAAATGTACTTAGAAGTATAGCTTGCAATAATTTGCTTACATACTGGCTTACCCAGCTTAGAGCCATGCAATAGAGAAGTAGTTGGTCTGACTTACAAATAGAATCAGTGTTGTCCAAACAGAAACATAGTTGTCTGTGCACAACTAGGGAATGAAGAAGTCTTTCACCTCTGTTCTTTGAAATGAGAAAAAAAGTAGGAAGAATGATGGTCTTGTTGGAGACATCTCATTTACTACTTTTGGCATGAAAGAGGCATTGACCCTCAGGGCTGATCTGTCTTTATGGAAAATAAGAAAAGGAGAGAAGGCCTTGACTGCTGTAATTTGGAGACTCTCTTAGCAGAAGTGACAGCCAACAACAAAATGGTTTTCCAGGTGCAGAATTTGAAAGTAGAAGAAGAGGCTGGCTCAAAAGGAGGCAGAGTGAGTTTTTCCCAGTACAAAGTTGAGATCCCAAGGAGGGTCACAGGATTTCTTGGAAGGTTCAAGTGCAGAACCCCTTTAAAAAACTGTTTGACCTCAAACCTGGACATAACAGGCAGGTATATCCAGAGCCGGATCACGGTCAAATGGGGTCCAAGACAGGGTAATAGACTGGGCTCCTCCCAGAGCAGCCCTTCCTGTAGCAGCTGCCCTCCACAGCCATTCAAGTGTTCCATTACTTAGCTGTTCTTCTCCACTTAACATAAACAATGTTCAAACCTGTCAGTGGGAATACAGTTTTCTTATTTAGTTCAATGATTACAGACATTGAAAAAAAATCTTAAATTAGAAAATTATAGCACAAATACTGATATCCATTTGCTAAACAAACAATACAGTCTCACAATGTAAACAAACTTAGCATGAGCAGTAAACAACTATTCCCTTGAAACTCACATTCATGAAACAGCACTGAAACTCATACTCAAGAGAAAATGCACCTGGCCAGTGAAGGATTAAGTTCACCTTTGGGTTATTTTCAAACCACAGGCTCCATGCACACATTTTTAGGGCCATGCATACATGTATGTTTTCTTTGATTCACCTTCCTGATTGTATTAAACTATATTCCTTGTATAATGCAGCACCACTTGCTAGAATGTGTTTTAAATTTGTAGTTTTGAACATTCTTCCAGAAAGCAATGAAACAAAATGTATGAACCAATAATGACAAAACTACCCATTTCAGAAAATTTCAACCATAAAAGGCCACTCAGACATCTATCATTACAATCCACCAGTACCAATCAATATGTACAATCTCTGCAGAAGTAAAACTCATCCGAATAATTCCACATTAAAGAGATCTGTAACTAATGAAGAGGTTGCTGCTAGCAAACAACTTTACATTTCAGTGTTTCATCTACAGATTCAGTGCCTGCTGCCTTTAAAGAATTAATTGCCTATATTACATTAAAAAAGTTGGTAAGCTGGTAACACTACAATAGGAAATGTCTGACTAACCAACAACTTCATAGTTATTAGGAAACTCATACAAAGGAGGATATACTCAGGAGTGCATCATCCCCCCCCCTAAAATGCACCACAGTATCAGCAATCAAAAGGACACTGCAATATCAGCACTCCATCTACACGGTGTGGAAGTAGAATCCACAGCCGTCTGCACCAAAGAGAATTATGCCACTAACACTCCTTTCAAATTCTACAGCACAGACAGTGACTGCCATTTGCAAAGCAAAACAATTAGTTGCACAATGAAAACAGACTTGGCATGAGCATGCACGCGCACACTTACACACACACACACACACACACACACACACACACACACACACACACACACATATACAAACACATACAACCTACACACACCTTCTCTCTCAACAGAATGACTAGTTTAAATTCCATGCATACGGAATGCTTTTACATCCACATTGGCATGCAATGCACGTATGGTCTTCCTTAAAGGAGAAGACGTGTGCCACTGTGGTTTTAAGTGTTTTAATTTTTTTTAACTGCAAAGTTAATGTGGAAGCCCCCAGGCCAGTTGCCCCCCCCCCCCAAGCCACAGGGCCCTAGGTGACTGCCTAGGTTGCCTAGTGCTGGATCTGGCTCTGGGTATACCAGAATCAGACTGGACAGACTGCATGTCAGGCCTAGGCCTTTTTGATTTTTTTCTTAGAAGCAAAAAGCACATCAGGTGTGGAGGGATCTGCCATCTTAGACTCAGCCAAATGCTTCAGTCACTGGGTCTCTAAAAATGTGTTCAACAAAGACAAACAGGAGGAAAAAAGGATTGGTAAACTGAACAAGATTTGTAATCTGTGCCTAAGCAGGGACACTGAGTGTGGAGGTCTTCTGTAAGGTATCTGCCTGCTACACTCATACTTACCCCTCCTGGCATCTAACAAAAATCATTGCAAAACAGTTTAAACAAGGAAAGCTCCCTAATGGGGCACTTATCTGAATCCAAGAAGGCTTACAGTATGACCAACCACGCACAGATCAGGAAAAAAATGCACAATGGTTTTCACAGGAGAGTAGTCCAAAAGAATGTCTGACTTATCTTCATTCTGGAATCTTCCTTTACATGCTGAAGTACAGTCTGAGATTAGGGATACTGTCTTGCCATAACACACTATTTCCCAATGTACAGTGGATGTATACAGTTCAAATAACTAGGTATGGCATAAGGACCTTGGTTCCCTGTCTGTGAAATAAAACTTTAGAATGATGGAGAACAGGGCAGTCAATTTTACAGAATAACTTGTGTGCAAATGTAAGACAACTTCGATTCAGCTGCTAATGAGCTGTAGACACCCCTTACACACATACGTACACACACATACACATACGCTTTGCATGAACTAACAATAAAGGCCATATTTCGAACGAATCAGAGTCTTGGCAACAATGCAGTGATCAGAGCTCGGTGTGGTTAGAGCACCGTAGTTTGGGCAAATAAATAAAATGTTTCTAAACAGGAAGTTATTTAGATGAAATGTCTTGCAATGTTTTTACTCTTACTTCCCTAGTAAGAGATATTTGGCTATATATACAGATGGAGCCAGGTTATGGATCACTTTCTTTTTTTATGCTGAACATGAATGCCTCATTTATGATCCTAGTCAAGATGAAGGCTTGGGTTAATAGCAGACTGAATAAACCTGATCCTTCTACTACAGTTACCTCACTTTTCTAGACAGTTGCTTCTGCCCACTTGCCAGGATATGACCCAAACAACATATGCTTTGTTTCACTTGTAGTATCAAACTACTTATTTCTGAAGGCTAGACTTACTGGCGTAATATTCCAGTAGGGTCTTGCTGGATTAACCTTCCTGAAGTCCCATACAAATTAAACCATCCTGTTCCCATGTGATGGACAGCCTTGTTGATTTACCACACTGCACCATAGCTCTGCTATGATCTCACTCGAGTCTCAATCCAACATTCCCATCTTTTAGTCTCAGAAAGTGTGCTTACCTACACCTCAACTTGTGGGGATGCCAAACTTATAAAAAAAAACTCACAGGCTGTCATTAGGAAATCAGAACCACTTACAGACTTTTAATTTACTGTCAAACCGTACAGTTTTAAAGGTATTTAAACTACATCTGACATTTAGTTAACAAGCTGCTTATAAGTGGAGACTGTAGTCATTTTCAAGATTTTGTAAACTGTTAAAATACTCTCTCTTTAAGCTACAAACTACCTCTAAAAACAGAAAACTCTTTCAGTTGGTTTACAAGACGTGTATTAGCAGTTTGCTTAATGACTACTTACTGTTAAACTCTTCTTAAACATATTGGATAGTTTGCAAGGTGCAATTAAGCAATCAATATCGCTTGTAGACAGTGGAGAAAGACACATGAATGTGCTGCTCAGCTTGCCAATTTCCCTTGCTACAGTTCTGCCATCTTTGAAGTCAGAGTTCTAATGACAAGACTTAGCTATGGGCTTGCAGGATTAGGCTGCAAAGAAAAGGGCGGTGGAGATGTGTCTGAGGCACCTAAATTCATTTATTCATTTGCTGTCTACTTACATACTTAATTGATTTTAGGGTACAGGGGAGCCAGAGCCTGACCTGATGGGTGCAAGGTCGAGAAACTCACCCCCCAAATGGGGTGCTAGCCCATTATGAGATGCACACACACTGCCACTCTCACACACCACATTCACCTACAGGCAACAAGAAGGGCTGACAAATCTCACAATGAGCATCTTTGGGATGTGGAGGGGAAACCAGAGCACTAGCAAAAAGCCAGCTCTGACATATGGAGGATTTGCAGACTGCATACAGAAGGCAACCCCACTAAGAACTGAACTGTAGAAGCAAGGACTGTTGATACAGCAAAGGTAGACACTGCTCTACTGACCTGTCCAGTGATATGTACAGCACACAGTACCACTGGTATACTGAAGTAAGGCAAAGGTAGAGGTAAAACAAAGCTATGAATAAGGCACTGCCTACACAAGACCTTCCAAGCCATTTATCTTTGTTAAATGGGGAGTTAGAGAGATTCAGTGTGAAGAGACAGGACTAAAAACTAACAAATGTATAAACCGGGGAAAACTGAAGTCATTAAGTTTGTTCTAAAGTAATGACATTAGCAACAAAGCCTGAATCTTCAGAAATCTCTAGATAATGTCATGCATATTTAGATAAAAGGAGAAAACAAGCATAAAAAAGAACATTTCATGATAGTATCCACATAAATAAGTCTCCCTAACATTAGTTTCTTAACTGCTTATCTCATGATCTACCCATGTCCCTCCTCAACAGATCTACACTGTGCTCTATTCTATTTACTGTTCCTGCTCTTCAGACCTTTAACTTTATCTTTTAAATTCCTTATCCCCTTATCTCCTTTCTATTCTCTTTACACAGCCTACTCTACATCAGCTTATGGCTGGTAAAATCTATTCCAAAATAATCTAGTCTCTGCATTTTCTGGTTTCACATTACTTCACACCTTTTGTGTTTACTACCTTCAAACTAGTGAAATTTGCATATACAAAAGCAAAGAGTAAAAAGGTCACACAGGCAAACCATTCAGAAAACCAACATGAAAAACCCAGCCAAGCATTCAGAAACCATGTAGCTAAAACACTAAAATACTGCTATGTCCTTAAAGGGGCATTTGCTTATATCCCATAGGGCTCTGTTACAGGAGGTTTAAGTTACTACAGACAGAAGACTCTACCTTGGTTGGAGTCTTTTTTGCAATATATATATACATTGCTAATGTTTGTGCATTCAGCTATGAATGCCCTAATCATTTCAGAATTTTTGATTTTTGGATTATTTTAGTCTCTATACGATACATATTGTTTCATTTGTTTGTTATTATATTAAGGTTCATAGGTTCATAGGTTTATACTAGGCTATCTGCCCTAAGGCATTTATAAGCCTAGCCCAAATTTTTGTGGCTTACGCCACCCCTTATATGAAAAAATACTGTGCCCATTAGTTTGGTGTGCCTCTGTCCAGCAGTGACACAGAGATGATTCCGGGGTAAACCTACGATCTTCCATCCACAGGTCAAGATTTCTCTTGAACAGAGTCAGCGAGGTGCTCTGCCTCACATGGACCGGGATTTTATTCCACAGCATAGGGAGTCTCTGAGTGATAAATCTATCCCTCCAGCACGTCCTATTTATATCCGTGCTAAGGTTTAAGTCGCTTGCTCTAGTGGTTTTGGTGGATTTGGATTTTTAGAGGTGGAGCATGTCCATTAATTCCGGGTTGGACATGGCCTTGTATGTCAGGCACATGTCACCTCTGAGCAGACGGTATGCGACTGAATAGAGCTGGAGTTTCTTCAATCTGGCAGCATATGACAGATTTTGGAGTCCCTTTATCCTTTTGGTGAGGAACTTTTGGGGTCTCTCCAATTGCTGCAGATGTCGGGTGAGATACATCCCGAATGGGACATTGTACTCGATCATTGGTCTGATAAGTGAAGAGTACAGGGAACAATGACCTCACTAGATCTGGATGTGAATCCCTTCATGATCAGGTGGGCAATGTAGAAGGTCTTTCTAACCACTTTAGCAACGTGAGTGTCAAAAGAAAGGCCACTGTCAACCTGGGTCCCCAGGTCCCTGATAACCTCTTCTGTGCTTAGTGGATTGCCACCTATATGGTAGCTTGGGGTTACCTTGTTTTTCCCGAAGGGTATGACTACACATTTTTGGCGTTTAACTTCAGGCCATGGCTCTGGCACCAGCTATCTTGTTTCCGTGAGTCCCTTCTGGAGGATATCCGTGTCCGATGCACTTTCCACTATGGCGCCCAGTTTGCAGTCATCAGCAAACTTTGTCAGCCAAAGTCCTCCCATGTTGGCCTGTACTTCTGAGAAGTAGATGCCGAACAATAGGGGGCCAAGGACCGAGCCCTGTGGGACACCACTTGTGACCGGCTTGGAGTCTGACATAGCGCCAGCAACTCTAACCCTGTGGGTTCTGTCCTTAAGCCAGTTTGCAACCCATCTTGTGACATATGGGTTTACATTTAAGCTGGTAAGTTTTTCTACAATACCCGAGTGGGGTATTGTGTCGAAAGCCTTTGCAAGGTCAAGGTAGGCTGTATGGACTGCCTTTCCTCATCAATGGCCTTGGTGACTGTTTCAAGAAGTCGACCAAGTTCAAAAGGCATGATCTTCCCTTGACGAAGCCAAACTGGGTCGGGTCCAATGTCTGCAAGTCCCCTATATCTTTGTTTATGAGCTCCATTATGATCCTCTCCATAGCTTTGCAGACTAGACTTGTTAAGCTTATGGGGCGGTAATTACCAGGGTCCGTGAGGCCGCCTTTGTGGAGTGGGACCACAGTTGCCGTACGCCACTCCTTGGGCATGTATCCTGTGGTAAGGCTGAGATTAAACAGCTGCCTTATGTGCGGGTTTAATTCCTCATTTAGCTCGTGTAGCACACAGCCGGGGATACCATCCGGCCTCATTGATGCTGTGTTTTTAGCTTTAGAGAGAGCAGCTTTCGGGGAACTTTTTCTCCAGGCCTCTGCTGAAAAGAGACCATTTCAGCCCTGGCAGACTATCCCAGTAAACAAATTTAAAAAGTAATGAAATAACTTTTTGTTTTTCTTTTATACGCTACTTGGTGTAAAGTGCAGAAGGCTGGGGAAATGTTATGATGTCAAATCCTATCAATCTACTTTCATGCTGTGAATAGGTGTTACGTAGATGGCTAACTAAACACTGCCAACAGCTAAAATTATCAGAAGAAACGCCTAATAGTACCCAGGAATTTTTTACCTTCTGCTCAACCTTATGTACAATTAATTATTCACATTTTTATGTCTTCTTTATTTATTTATTGACTTTCATTGATATGGCCCACTGAGACAGAAAATCTAGAGGCAACATGGGTTAAAATGTTTAAGTACTCAAAGGTGTCAAAACCTATGGAAGTATCAAGAGTCAGTACACTCTGAAACCAAGTACACAGATTCAAAAAGTAGGAGCGATTGCCATGGTACACATAATATACAGCATGCCATGCATCCAGCTACCCTAAAGTGCGACCATCACTGGTGATGGAAGAGTATAGAGATAAGTAATGGAACAGTGCTACAGCTACATTGTGTACTTTTGTATCAAAGCACTGATAACTCAAAGGGATGTACCTTTACGGTCTGTTTATGAGTACTAATTAGAGTCCATATGTAGGACTTTGCATTAGCCAGATTGTGTGGCTGAGATACTGGAAACACAGAGTTTAAATTATAGCACTCACATCCCGAGGGACCCACAGCCCGTTCCTATTTCTGGTGCAGTGTTTTTCAAGTACGGCATCATTCTTTCATTTTATTAAACTGAATGAAAGATGTAGCATTCTTACACAATAAACAGGTCTATTATGTTATGAACTCAAGTGAAATGTCCAACAGCCCACAAGTTAATGGTGTATTCATGTCGCATAATCAAATCTCCACAAAAGAAAGGCAACAATGGGGAAGAAAAATAAGTGAAAAGAACATAAAATAAAACGCTACTGAAATCAACACATAAACTAAAGTTCAGATGTATAACCACAGACATGCTTAACATACAATTTTTGTAGGGGAGCTATATCCCCTGCCTCCCTCACACCCCACTTACTTTGGGGTTCTTATTACGAGAGCGAAGATTCCTTTAGGTGAATATGAAGACGTCGACCCGTATTGCGCGAAGTACGTAAACTGCGAAAGTTCAAAACCGCGAAGTTCAAAATGTCGATTTGTTTTGGTTGGCCCGTCTGAGGTATAGCTCTGTAAGGTAAGTGTGCGATAGATAGGAATTTAGTGTTAGGATTTGGGTTAAGGTAAGTGCATAGATAGGTAATGTATGTAAGAGTTAGTGTAGTGTTAGAAGTAGGTGTTTTTTAAATTTATGTATGTGTTTTATTTATTTTGTTTGGGTGTATGTGTGTAGGGGAAGTGTGTGGTAGTTACAGACCTTAGGGTTAGGGAGGGGTTAAGGAGAGTGCATAGATAGTTGTGTTTGTGGGGTTTAATGTAGTGTTGGAGGTAGGGTTTTTTTTAAATGTATGTTGTTGTTGTGTCTTTCGGCTTTTCCCGGTTAGGTCCGCTAATGATTGGCAGTAGATTTTTATGTGCTGAGTTGCCGGCCCTGACGCACAACCTTCAACGAAGGTACGCCCATTCATGCATGTCTCCACACAGAAGACGCTCTAGCTGAGAATCGAACAGGACAACGTCTTACTGTGAGGCAGCAATGCTACCACAGCACCACCGTATGTATGTGTTTTATTTATTTTGTTTGGGTGTATTTGTGTAGGGGAAGTGTGCGGTGGTTAAGGACCTTAGGGTTAGGGAGGGGTTAAGGGGAGCGCATAGACAGTTGTGTTTGTGGGGTTCAGTGTAGTGTTGGAGGTAGGGTTTTAGTGCTTTAGTTTAGGTTGGAAGTAAGGTTTGGTTAGTGTATGTATGTGGTTTATTTATTTTGTTTGGGTAGATAATATGTAGCGGGTGGTGGGGTTGGCCGACTATGACAGTTCGATATTTTTTTTCGTGGTTTAGTGCGTGCGGGATTTTCACGGTTCGCGGTATAGGGTTTGATGTTTTGGTATTCGAGCATAGGGTTTTTTGCTTTGGTAATATAGACCCCTTACTTTGTATATACTACCAAAACAACTGCACAACAAAACAAAGTCAACAAATCCATTTGTGTTATTTCAAAATAGCTCGGACAGTTTTCAACATAACAGCCAGTGTCATGCTTTACTACACAACAGCTTAAACGTAACAGTATTTCCCTGATAAACTCCCATTGGCTTTGACAGAACTGTCATCATTAGAACAACATGCTTCCTTACTGAATCAGTAAATGACACAGTACAATTCAGCACACAACAATAACATAGTACAATCCAGTTAAATAAAATGAGAGCCAATGACAGCTGTAACCCTGTCTGATTCACAGACAACTCAACTGCAGTGTTGCAACATGAAGACATGCAGCACAGTTTACCATGCTGAATGCTAATGAGGCATTCCAGGGGAAAGGCTTATGCTAATTAGCCACACATTGTCCCCTGGAATTGCCTGTGGTAAGGCATTTATGCAGCCAAGCGGCTGCGTTAATGAACACAACTCATGGACCCTCATATTAATGAACATAGTCAAATGCTCATGTTCACCCACTATGGTAGAGGTAAGTGCCGGGGAGTTTAGAGGACGGGTAGTGCTGTAGTGTATGTATGTGTGTGTATATGAGGGGCCTCAATGTGTATGTGTGTGTGTGTGTGTGTGTCTATACGGGTCTGCCTGGGAGGTCAAAGTAGGGGGCTTAGTGAAAGGAGGCTAGGAGTGCATGTGTGTGTGTGTGTGTGTGTGTGTGTGTGTGTGTGTGTGTGTGTGTGTGTGTGTGTGTGTGTGTGTGTGTGTGCGTGTGTGTGTGTGTGTGTGTACATGCGAATGTGACCATGAGTGCGATCTGGTAGGGAGGGCAGTGTGTGTGTGTGGTGTGTGTGTGCGCGTTTGTATGGGGGTGTGGGGGGGCTGTCATACTTGAACATTCCCCTATATTATCAACTCCCACAATATTGTTTTGGAAGGGGAATACTATATACCAAGTATAAGTCTTACATTGTGCCTTAACAGCACTTAACATAGACATAGGTTGACATCCAAGATACCAGAGACATCTTTTACATCATGCCTTAAAGGCACTAAACAAAGATATGGTTTGGGGGAAAATATTACACACCAGCTCTTACACTGTGCCACAAAAACGTGGATTGAGGACACTAGACACCATGGTTAACGCTTTCACAATAAGCCTTAAGGGCTCTTGTAGGAAAAAAAAAAGATGATGCGAGTCGGGTGGGGGGTTGACAGACACTGACACTGATGACACTGTAAGCTGCTTTCCTTAACAGCATTACAAAGGATTTAAACCCTGTTCCTTTCCATCGAGGAAAAATGGAATAACTGAAAACAAATAAACAAACAAACAAACAAAAAAGTCGGGTACAAAGGAAAGAGAAAAAGTTTCAGACTCTACACCCCTGATCCCGGACACAGCAACATTAATGCATTACATTAGCTAGTGTAACAAGGGTTTTCTTATAATACAATGAGGATCATGGGCATTATTCAAGGTCTGCAATGAGTTACAGGGGAAAGGGACAGGGCACATATAAGCACAGCTTTCAACCTTGTAGCACATGAATCTAGACAAAGTCAAAAATAATTGTGGGGGTGGAGACAAAGAAACACTACCATGGACAGAATTTAATTATTCCTTTTACAAACACAGAAAGTCACTAGAATGACAGCATTTACACTAGTGTATATTAACTGAAGCATATGAAGTGTGAAACTCTAATGCATGGCATTAATGATTGACTGTAATCATCTATGATATACAAGGATGGAAAAAAGAGACATCAGGAACATTATGACAACACAGGGACAGGTATGGAGTATATGATGTGTGTGTGTGTGTGTGTGTGTGTGTGTGTGTGTGTGTGTGGGAGACTGAATGGGGCTGCCTGTGCTAACTAGATGCGTTGGCGTTGGATGCCAGTGTTAACTAATGCAGGAACTACTAATCTACACTCATGGTAGTTAACAGTGATTCAGAGACAGCAAGTTAGCTGATAATAAAGTCTTTCCTCTTTGCGGCTAATGTGTCTCTGAATCACAAAATGCTGCACCGCAGAAACAGTCCCTTTTTACTGGACCTCTAACCACAGGAGGTTGGGCTGTTTCTGAATCTTCTGGAAGCTTCTATATACTGTACTAGTGTTTAGGAACAACACCCTCTCCTCCTTTGTTGAGATTCGAAACTCCCACAAGTTCAAAAAAAAAAAAATGCTAAATTAACTTCTAAGGGGCAGGGACATATTTCAATTCTTCATTTAGGTTGCGGACTTTTACAGAGCAAGACAGAATACACCTAAGAAAAAAATAACTGGACTCGAGATTTATTGCTGACACAAAATATAGATATTTAACAGATGTATGCATACTTGTACACAAATATCTACGGATAGTTAAATGAAAACTATATGCAAACAAGTTTAGACTTCCTGCACTTTTTCACATCTTTTAAACTCATTTCCTTCAGTGCAGCAACTTGTTATCTCAAAAAGGTTGTTTACGACCAAGAAAACTGACCAACAAAACAAGAGACATTCTAACAAATTGGTTAATGCTGCTGTGTCTTAGTGTATGGTCCACGGACTGACCTTGGCCTCCAAATGCCAATTTGGTAGGCTGCAGGTTGTGGCATGAGGTTTGTTTGGGTGTTGTGGGTTCCTCACAAAGAAACACTTCTCTGACTATAAAACAGTCAAAAATTATTCTTTAAACTTGCACTGCGGTGATGTTCGTCGTCTCCCATTGCTGCAGTCCTGACAAATGGGTACTCCGCTGCCCACCATCGGCCCGAATACCAAAGGGCTAGAACCGGCATTGGTCACGGGCGCCTGAGACTGACGTAAGTACTTGTCAGTACAAATGCGCATGACCGACGCCATAACCACAGTCTTTCTTGCCGCATGGTCCTCAGCAGAAGCAGTTTTTGCAAGTGCCGTTCGGCGTTCTGGAATTGTCGGTTTTCGAGTTTCAGACCGGATACCAAGTTGGCTAAGTACCCTGTTGGGAACATTTTTTGTCTTTTTCTTGCCTCAGTATTGCCGGATGTCAGAAAAAGTTAATAACTGTATTTCTTGTGGGAAACAGATTCCTCATAGGGATTACCATTCACTCTGCATTCCTTGTTTAGGGCCTGAGCACGACGTTGTTGGGTGTCGCTTTTGTGCTACTTTTAACAAGCGTACTATTAAACGTCGGTTGGACTGTGCTAGGCTGGTGTTTGGTAAACGTTGTAATTATAACATGCCGTCGGATTCTCCGACGACTGGTTCTTCTAAGAAGCACAAAGATAAGTCTTTGCGGTCCAAACAGGATTAGGCGTCTACTCCAGACGTCGGTTCTGTGGAACCACTGACTGCTTCAGTGGCTCCTTCTGACAGTTTACCAGTGTGTCTAGGGGAGCCTTTGTTACTGCAGGAAGTGGCTTCTCCTGTGTTAGGCCAAGCTGAGGGTGCTTCTTTGTTGTCAGTGGCTTCCTCCCCTCATAGGGTAGTTAGACCTCCTCCTTCTCAAGGCAAAGGCCATTCTAAATCTAAGTCTATCCCTGCTGGTGCTAATCCCCAGGGTCCAGCTCCTAGGAAGCACATGTTAAAGATGGCTGAAGATTTGATTACTTTAATTAGGGGTTCCATGCCCCCCCCTGTGAAGAGGCCCAGGATAGACACTGAGTTGGAGGGTCTGGTTCAGTCTTCCAATGAGTCAGATTCCTCTGTGGAAGAGCTTCAGGATTTCCCTCCCTATTCTGATTCAGAGGCTGAGGACGCTACTCCCTCTGCGTCCCCTCCAGAAGATTTTTCTTTCTCTGAAACTTTGCATTCCATGAGGGAACATTTCCAGTGGGATGGCCAGGATTATTCTGATTCTCGTAAAAGGCTGAGAGAATTCTTGTTTTTACCTCAGCACAGACCTTTGGC
Organism: Protopterus annectens; assembly: GCF_019279795.1. NCBI lineage: Eukaryota > Metazoa > Chordata > Ceratodontiformes > Protopteridae > Protopterus > Protopterus annectens. The sequence goes on from NC_056745.1 coordinate 712,879,744, forward strand.
TATTCCCCCTGTACTGGATGTTGTTCAGGATGTATTTTCTGAGGCTGCCCTTAACCCAGATTCTCTGCCCCCTGCCCCAGTTAAACCAGATAGATACTACAGGGTTCCGGAAGCTCACAAGTACTTGTATAAGAGTCCTAGGGCTGATCCAAAAACTATTTCTCAAGGCCCCAAAGGTGTTAAAGCTTCTGTGGTTCCTCTGGACAAGGATGCTAGGGCCCTGGATAGGTGGGGTAAAAAGCTGTATACCTCTTCTACTTTGGCTATGAGAGCTTTAAATTGTCAATTTCATATGCTCAGGTATCAGAATTATTTGCTAAGTCAATTGAAATGTAAAGTGGATGCTTTGTCTGAAGGTGTTGACTGTAAGGAGCTTCAGGATTTAGTGCATGCTTCGGACCAGGTTGGTAAGCATTCTTTGCAGTGTGGTTTTGATGCTTTACAAGCTTCTTCCAGGGTGGCTGCTACTAGTTCTGTTGTTCGCAGACATGCCTGGCTTAGGGATCAGTCCTTGTCAGAGCATGTTAAGGCTCGCATTCTGGATGCTCCTTTGCAATCTGATGTTCTTTTTGGCCCTCCAGTGGAATCAGTTTTGAAAAAAATGGAGGAAAAAGCTAAGTCTATGCAGACGGTAAAGGACTTCTTACAGGTTCAGCCCCCTAAGTTCAGTAGGAATTGGCCTGCTAGGGGATGGTCTTTTCCCTCTTCGGATTTTCATTCTAGGGGCAGGTCGAGGCGTGGTAGAGGTAGGGCTTCCTCTCAGGGCCCTGTTACTTCTAGGCCTTTGAATTCTTTTACCCCTTCTGCTGGGGTGGGCAGGGGTCAGTCCTTTCGGAAGCAGTCCCAATGACCTGTGTCTTCAGCTGCCGGACTCTGCTTTGCTGGCAGCTCCTCTAGGAGGAAAACTGGGACTTTTCAAAAGGAACTGGCATTTGGTTACCCAAGACAAATGGGTATTGGACATTATAACTCGAGGCTACAAGTTTTATTTTCACACATTCCCTCCTTTCAAAGGTATGCCAGATGTGCCTCATCAGCAAAGACTGGAAGCGCAGGCACAGATTTTTTCTCTGCTCCGGTTGGGAGCAATACAGGCAGTTCCTTCTGTGGACAGAGGCACGGGGTTTTATTCCCGTCTTTTCTTAGTGCCAAAGAAGGGAAATACTTGGAGGCCCATTCTGGATTTATCCATTCTAAACACCTTTCTGGAAATTCCGAAATTCAAGATGTTGACACTGCAGCAGCTGTTGCCTATGCTAGGCAGAGATCACTGGATGGTGACTTTGGATCTCAAGGAGGCCTATCTTCACATTCCTATCAGGCCCAGTTGCAGGAAATTCCTGAGGTTTCGGACTGGGAATTTGCATTATCAGTTCTCTGCATTGCCCTTTGGCTTATCTACTGCGCCCAGGGTATTCACAAAAGTCCTGGCTCCAGTAATAGCTTTTCTCCGGCTAAGGGGAATTCAAATTTATCCTTATCTGGACGATTGTTTAATACTGGCTCGGGGCAAGCACGAACTTCTTCGACATCTGCAGTATGTGATGACAGTTTTCAGATGCCTAGGGTATTCTGTGAACGAAATAAAGTCCAGTCTAGTACCCTCACAGGAGATGTGTTTTCTGGGTGTGAGACTGAATACAGCTACTCAGATGGCATCTCTTACCCCGGACAAACAAAGAAATCTTCACCTATACTTCCAACAGCTATCCGTAATGTCCAGGCTGACTGCAAGGACAGTCCTTCAAGCCTTGGGGTTCATGGCATCTTGCATTCTAGTACTTCCCAATGCCAAACTGCATATGAGGAAGCTACAATGGTATCTCAAAAGCGTTTGGACTCAACACAGCCACGATTTGGATACTGTCATTCGGATTCTACCTTGCATTCAGAAAGAATTTGTGTGGTGGGCTCAGGAATGTCACCTAAACAAGGGACTCTCTGTGACCCAACCGAGGCAAGTCAGATATTAACAACAGACGCCTCGAGTCAGCCTGGGGAGCTCATTTCAAAGGAAAATGGATTCAAGACCTTTGGCCCCCGGAGCTGCTTCACTTGCATATCAACATGAAAGAGATGCTGGCAGTTCAATTTGCATTGAAAGCATTCAAGGGTCTACTTCGACCGGGACTGGTGTTGATTCAACAGACAACACAACTGTCATGTGGTACATCAACAAGCAGGGGAACTCATTCTTACCCTCTTTGCAGACAAGCAATGCTGTTATGGGAAACTGCTTTGGATCTGCACATCACTCTTCGAGCACAGTTTCTGCCAGGAGCACAAAATTCGTTAGCAGATGTTCTGAGCAGACAGATGGTGGATCCTCACGAATGGAAGTTGGACCCTCAGGTATTTCGTCAGTTGACCATGGCTTGGGGAACTCCAGACATAGATCTGTTCGCTTCTCCTCTGAATTCCCAACTACCTCTGTTTTGCACAAGGCTGTTTCATCCGAAAGCCTGGAAAATAGATGCACTATCCTTCAGTTGGAGCAACCTTCACGTGTATGCCTTTCCTCCTCTGCCTCTTCTTCCAAAGGTCCTGTTGAAAGTCAGGAGGGACAAGCCTTGCATGATCCTTATAGCGCGGATTGGCCTCGTCAACATTGGTACCCTCTGCTGAGGAGCCTAATTCACGGGACACCCTGGCCATTACCACGGATTCCTCACTTATTGTCTCAAGAAAACAATCATTTTCTCAATGTCAGGGTGCAATCCCTACACCTGACAGCCTGGCGCATTCAGTTTTAGAGGATGCGGGCCTTCAGCTCCCTCAACAAGTTTTGGATGTCCTTTTGGAAGCCAGGCGTCCTAGTACTCGAAAAGTTTATGCTGATAAATGGAAGAGATTTTTTCTTTGGAGTTCAGCTAAAGGCCTTGATGTCACGTTGCCTAATTTGAGTTGTACTTTGCAATATTTGACTATGTTACTGGACAAGGGTTTGTCCTTCTCTTCTATAAAAGTGCATGCTGCAGCTATTTCTGCTCACTATGATGGTGATCCTCCTTTATTTTCACATCCTTTGCTTAAACAGTTTCTTAGAGGGGCAAAGAATATAAGACCCCCACGAAGGGCTCCTACTCCTGCCTGGGATCTTAATTTTGTTTTGGAAAAGCTGACTCTGCCTCCTTTTGAACCTGCAGCTACGGCTGACTTGAAGTTGTTGTCCTGGAAGACTGCTTTTTTATTGGCTGTTACTTCTGCTAGAAGGGTATCTGAATTACAGGCTCTCATGGCAGTGGAACCTTTTCTGATTTTTCACCAGGACAGAGTTTCCTTGCGTACTAATCCTACTTTTCTGCCTAAGGTAGTTTCTAATGTGGCATTGAACCAATCTATACATTTGCCTACTTTTTATGCTAACCCCAAAAATGAAGGGGAAAGAGTTTAGCATTCTTTGGATGTGCATAGGCAGTTACGGTATTATTTGTTCAGAACCAATGAGTTCAGGAGATCTCAACAGTTATTTGTTTCGTTTGCTGTGGCTTCAAGTGGGAAAGCTGTCTCGAAACAAACTATTTCCAAGTGGATCGGCCATTGTATTGCTTTTTGTTACTCTCATCATGGTAAGGAGGTTCCAGCTGGGATCAGGCCTCATTCTACTAGGGCTACGGCCACCTCTACTGCTTTTTTGAGAGGGGTAGCTACTAAAGACATTCTAGAGGCAGCTACTTGGAGTTCTGTACATACCTTTACAAAGCATTATCATTTGCCTCTTTATTCTAGGTCTAGGGCTGGGTTTGCCACTGCAGTCTTACAGGGCATGTCTGCAGCTCCTCCTGCTATTTAGTTGGCCAGCCCCCCTTTTTCCGTTGCTCTGGGATTCTACCCATTTGTCAGGACTGCAGCAATGGGAGGCAGCGAACATAGTACAGTTTTGTACCTACCATAAATGTAGATGTTCGAGGATCTCCATTGCTGCAGTCCTATTTTCCCTCCCTCCTTCCCCCTTTTTCTTTTTAGATTGGGGTTTTTTGGGTGGTGTTTTCTTTTTTGCATTCTGACGTCTGAGGCAAGAAAGACTGTGGTTATGGCGTCGGTCATGCGCATTTGTACTGACAAGTACTTACGTCAGTCTCAGGCGCCCGTGACCGACGCCGGTTCTAGCCCTTTGGTATTCGGGCCGATGGTGGGCAGCGGAGTACCCATTTGTCAGGACTGCAGCAATGTAGATCGTCGAACATCTACATTTATGGTAGGTACAAAACTGTACTTTTTCTTCCTGGGTCATGCCAGTAAAACTACTCACTGGCATTTACCCAGTTAAATTAAATAAAAAAAAATTAATTACAGTGGTAAAAGGCCACAACAAAATGAAAGGACAAAAGAGAAAGGAAAGTGGCATACAGGCAGAAACACAGAGACTAAACCATGACGTAGAAGGCACTTTACACGAAACCTTACATATTAATGCAGACTTTGAGATATCGAAGGGTTTGTGAAACTGCAGGTTCAGCACAACTAGATTAAATCAAAAAAAAACAGCCAATACCTGTGGTAATAAGAGTAAACTCAAAACCACAAAACAAAACCTATTTTAATGGCGCAAAGGAGACAACAGACATTTTCTTAGGGTAATTAACTTTTAATTGCTACTTTCTAAAACAACTTCATCAGAAAATACAAAAGTATACACTTGCATCACAATTATAAATAAAATTACAACCAATAAAAACTAGGAACAAATACTGAAAACAATGGCTAAAAACAGGATGTTATCCATTTAAAGAGTAAAGACTAGCTCCTAAGTCCCCTTATGTTATGTTCCTTTAAAACACAGTTGCACTTGCCATTCAACCCCTCTTTCCTCGACAGAATTTTTATAATCACCACCTCTTGTACTTTCTGGAATTTGCTCTAAAATGGCAAATGTAAACTTTTTGAAATTGTCACAATAAACAGCTAAAACTAGATTAAAAGTTAAGGACAGCTAGCAGAGGAGATGCCATCAGTAATGTATGCCCATTAAGCTCATATTATTTGTTTTCAGGAAATACTGTTCAAAGCAAAATACATATGTCATAATAAACAGACATGGTTCTCAAGCACATACATTAGGCATCAGTACATTTCGGCAGCACCTGCACTACAGAGTACCCATGCCCATCAAGGCAGGAGGCAGATCATTAAAATGCACAACTATGAAACACTTACATAAGAACGTATGAAACACCGACAAGGACGTTGAAAGGGTACCAGTTAACCAGTCAGATGCTGTACATTTCCACAATGGGGTGACAAGGGAATGTATGCACAAATGTAAAAATGTAGCTAGTACAACCAACTCAGACTCATAGTTTGCACAGTATATTGTCTGGAAAGCATCAACCCTTAGTCCTGAGGGAAACACCAAAGGCTGGAAAATATATCCAGCCTCTGAGTGAAGAACAGGGTTTGTTTAGTCTAACACAGAATACAGTATGATCTATCTTGAATGAAACACAAGTATGACAGGATAGAATTTAGCACAATATAATAGCAGCTAGCTAGAAATAAAAATGACCAAGAAACTGCAAGTGCAGATAAGCATAGAAACACACACACACACACACACACACACACACACACACACACACACACACACACACACACACACACAGCATTATACGTATGTTTGTGCCACATCGCTCAACTTCTGAGTGCAAAAAATCTGGACAAAGCCTGCCCTAATTTTGGGGGGGGGGGGGCAAAGGCCCCAAAATAGGGACAGATATTAAATATTGCTCTTATAAACATAGAAAGTTTCTAGAATAACAAAGTAAGTCTTGGCATGCATTTTTCTGAAGGATATGAAGTCTGAAACTCAAATGCCTGTCATTATTTAGTGACATCAGTCCCTAGACCTTCCCAGTTCTTTGCCAGAAAATCACAGATTTTATGAGGAACAGACCAAAAATATGACACAGAACTCAGGACATTCTGCGAAAATCTAGGCAGTTGAGAAGTATGTGTCATCCTGCACTTAGATTATCACAGTATACAGTCTGTTCCTCCCTGAATGAAGCACTGATGTCCTGCTTAAGCAGACAAGATAGAACACAGCATACCAGAAGACTATCCAAATTAAATTCAGTACTTAGGCAGCAGAACAAACAGTACAGCTGCATGGCATCACCTGCTAAAAAGATTCATGAAGAACTGGCTTCACTTTACTTATTTGTGATGAGAACATTAGGACATTGCTGAACTGCCAGAAGATTTGTAGGAACAAGTAACACGCAGTTTAATAACCAAGTGCAGGGTGTCATTTCAGGGGACACAACATTCAATAACTCCAAATGTTGCTTAAACTTATCTAGGATCACCAATTAGCTACAGGGAGAAGCTGTTATTACTCTACTCTTGCCAGATTCTATGACAATCATCTGGAGGCAAAGGGTGCATGTTCAAGGTAACAGAAATCTGGAAATCCAAAAATATACATTGCAGGGTAGGGAAACTGATTAGTCTTCTGTAGGGAGGGAAGCTGTTTAGCTTTCTTCAGGAGCTAAATAAAGGAAATAAGACAAGTCACTAGCAGTGGGAAGGAAGTGATGCAGGACAACATTGGAGGAAGGAAATAATGTGACCACTGCCTAGGATACTGAACAAAGCCATGGCAAAACAGGCTCTTCTACTGAAGGCAATACTTATTTATGTAACAAAAGTAAGCCAATCAGGGGAGCACAGTAAAGCAGCAGTTAAAAAGTACAGTCGTGTACACTTACCAAAAATGTAGATGTTTGAATGTATTCACTGTTGCAGTCATCACACTTGGGTTATCTGCCTGCAGGTAGCCCTCAGTCGGCCCGAATACCAGGGTCTTGGGATTTCTGAGTCAGATGCTGTCACTTTTTCCATGACATCAGGTCATCTGGCGTATAAAACAGGCAGCCGACACCATTACATCAGTGTTTCTTGCCCCAAATGTCAGGAGCCCCCAAAGAGGAAGCTAGTATATGGTGGGGAACATCACCAGTAAAAAGTAAATACCACTGTCAGTAAAAATGCCATAGAGAGGAGAGGTAGAAAGGACAGAGAAAACCAGGAGGCTGGAGGGAGGGAAACCAGGACTGCAACAGTGAATACACTCGAACATCTATATTTATGGTAAGTGTACACAACTGTACTATGTTCTTCGTGTTTCACTGTTGCAGTCATCACACTGTGGTTGATTCCCAAAGCTGAGGAAGGATGGAGGCAGTCAAGAAGTGTTAGGGCTGGCTAGCATGCCTTGTAACACTGCTGTAGCAAATCCAGCTCTGGATTTAGAAAACAAAGGTAAGTGGTAATGCTTGGTGAAGGTGTGTACAGAACTTCAGGTTGCAGCTTCCAGAATGTCCCTGGTAGGGACTCCCTTGAGAAATGCTGTAGAGGAGGAAGTAGGCCTAGTGGAATGTAGTCTGAACCCCTGTAGGGTAGGTTTTCCATGGTGCTTGTAGCATAAATGGATGCAGTGTGCTATCCATTTGGAAATGGTTTGTTTTGAAATGGCCTTGCCCACTGCCGCTGTAGCCAAGCTGACTAGCAGCTGGTCAGATTTTCTGAAAGGTTTAGTCCTGTCAAGGTAGAACCTGAGCTGTCTGTGCATGTCCAAGGAGTGCAGGATCCTTTCCCTTTATTCTGAGGATTAGGGAAGAAGGTTGGCAAATGGATGGATTGGTTTAGAGCCACACTGGACACCACCTTAGGCATAAAGGATGGGTTAGTCCTGAGGGAAACCCTGTCAGCATGGAAAATAATGAAGGGTTCCACAGCCATTAGCACCTGTAACTCAGACACTCTTCTTGCTGAAGTTATGGCTAAAAGCAAGACTGTTTTCCAAGACAGAAATTTTAACTCTGCTGAAGCAGCAGGTTCAAAAGGGGGAAGCATGAGCTTCTCCAGTACAAAGTTAAGGTCCCAGGCAGGGGTGGGTGCTCTCCTAGGGAGCCTTAAGTTGTTAGCCCCACTCAGGAACTGTTTGATGAGAGGGTGAGAAAAAAGAAGTGGGTCAGTATTATAATGATTTGAGATAGCAGAGTCATGAATCTTAATGGAGGAGAAGGACAGGCCTCTGCAGAGTAGCTCTGCTAAGTAATCCATGATTAGAGGTAAGGAGGGCACTGCTGTGTCCTTTCCTTGAGAATAATATCTTTTCCACTTTTCAGCAGAGGATTTCCTGGTACTAGGTCTTCTAGCTTCAAGAATGACGTCAAGCACCTGTTTGCTGAGGGTTACTGGTGGTGTATTCAGGGGATAAACCAGGCTGCAAGGTTTAGGGTTTGCAACTGTGGATGCAAAATCTGTCCCTCCTGCTGAGACAGCAGGGTAGGAGTCTGGTGAAGGTGCCAGGGCGGCACTGTTGTCAGATTGCGTAAGAGTGGGTACCAGTGTTGACGTGGCCAGTCTGGGGCAATAAGAATTGCCCTTGGCCTGTCCTGTTTGATCTTGAGTAGTACTTTTGAGAGGAGCGGCAGAGGGGGAAAGGCATAAACTGAGAGGTTCTCCCATTGGAAGGATAGGGCATCCACCGTCCAGGCCCTGCTGTGAAGGTTCCTGGTGCAGAATTTGCTCAACTGGTGGTTCTCGGGAGATGCAAAGAGGTCCACCTCCAGCGTCCCCCACCTCTGGATTAGAAAGTTGAAGGTGTTGGGCTCCAATTTCCACTTGTGTGGCTCTAGGAGATTTCTGCTTGTCATCTGCCAGTGAATTTTGTTTGCCTGGCAGGAACTGAGCTTGTAGATGCACTTGGTTGCTCAAGGCCATATTCCACAGGGCCATGGCTAACCTGCAGAGTGGGTAAGAATGGGTTCCCCCCTGCTTGTTTATGTACCACATAACTGGGGTGTTGTCTGTTTTTATCTGCAGCTATCCTGGAAGGATTAGGTATTTGAAGGCTGTCAGAGCATTCTGTGCAGCTAGCATCTGTTTTTGATTGATGTGCTGGAGAATTTGGCCTGGGTTCCAGTGGCCCTGAATGCATTTGCCTGCCATGTGAGCCCCCCCCCCCCCCCATGCATAGTCTGATGTGTCTGTTGTCTGGGTTTGGGCGGCAAGGGGTTGAGTGAAAAGCAGTCCCTTGTTGTGGTTGCATGCTTCTGCCCACTAAAGGAACTCTGCCCTTCGACAAGGTATGATTGGAATGATTGTTTCCAGGTCCTTAGAATGTTGGCACCAAAGACTTTTTAAGTACCATTTAAGTTTCCTCATATGCAGTCTTGCATATGGAATTAACAGAATACATGAGGACATGAACCCCAGGGCTTTCAGTATTTTCCTTGCAGATAGCAGGGTTCTGTTGGCCATTTATTTGAAGTAGTTGGTCAGATAGACCTGTTTTTCTGGTGTGAGAAATGCCATCTGGGAAGTTGTGCCCAAGCTTGCCCCCAGGAATACAATCTTTTGATTGGGCACCAGTTGTGATTTCTTTTCGTTGATGGTGTACCTCAATGAAGTGAGAAGGCTTTTTACAAATGCCAGGTGCTGAAGTAACAATTCCTGACTGTCCGCCAATCAGGCAATCGTCCAAGTATGGGAAAATTTGGATATTTCTCTGCCTGCAATATGCAATGGCTGGAGCCAGGTACTTTGTGAATACTCTGGGTGCAGTAGATAAGCCAAAGGGAAGTGCAGAGAACTGGTAGTGCATAGAGCCTGCCCTGAAGCATAGATATTTCCTGCATGACTCCCTTATGGGGATGTACAGAAAAGCTTCTTTTAAGTCTAGAGTGACTAACCAGGCATCCTTGGCTAGCATAGGGAGAAGCTATTGCAGGGTAAGCATCTTGAATTTTGGGACCACCAGAAAGGTGTTGAGAATTGATAGATCCAGGATTGGGTGCCAAGAGCCCTCTTTTCTGGGCACCAGGAAAAGTCTGGAGTAGAAACTCTGCCCCCCTATAAGAGGGCATCAGGGGCTGCAAAGGCACCTCACTGAGTACCAGCGGACTGGCGACTAGCTTAATGAAGCGTTGTCGGTAGTTTTGGACCTATGCGGTCTGTCTCTGCCTTTATCTTTATGTTTTTTCAGAAGATCGGTAGTTGGATGGCTTATCAAAGCCATTTCAGAATACGGAGAAAGAGAGTGAAAGAATTTAGCGACAAAGATAGCCCAACGACAAATGGTTCGGGCATTAAACAAGGCACAAAACTGACAGTGAGGACGTCGTGGTCTGTGCCTAAACAGGTGACGCAGTAAGAATGAAAATCTCTGTGAGGTATTTGCTTTCCACAGGCAAGACAATTGTTAACTTTTTCTGACATTGGTTAGAGCAAGAAAAAGGGATCCCCAATGGGGTACTTAGCTTTAGAAGACTTCAGGTTTGAAACTCGAAAAATGAAAATTTCAGGTAGTGACCGACCGGCACTTGTGAACTGCTTTTGCTTCGGGCTTCTCGGCAAGAAAGACTGATGTAATGATGTCGGCTGCCTGTTTTATTATTACCTATTCTGCTAGGTAATCCAGGATGAGAGGTAAGGAGGGCTGTGCTGTATCTGCTCCTTTAGTGTGAATCCAGGAGCAATACCTTTTCCACTTGTCAGCATACGATTTCCTTGTACTGGGTCGTCTGGCTTTACGTATGACATCCAGTACCTGCTTGCTTGGGCTGGCCACTGGAGGAGAAGTCAAGGGTTAAGCAATGCTGCAGTAAGGATTAGGGATTTGGGGTAGGTGCCATGGAGGCAATGGTGACAGACTGAGCAGTAGTGGGTACCAGTGTTGGTGTGGCCAGTCTGGGGCAATCAGGATTGCCCTTGTTCTTTCCGCCCTCATCTTGAGTAATACTCTTTTAAGAGGAGATAGAGGGGGAAACACATAGATTGAGAGGTTTACCCATTGGAGGGATAGGGCATCCACTTTCCAGGCCTTGCTGTGAGGTAACCTGGTGCAGAATTTGCTGAGTGGGTGGTTGTAGGGGGAAGCATATAGGTCCACCTTTGGAGTACGGAGAGAAAATATTTGAAGTAAGTTTACGATTCATTTGATGTTTTTTGTGAACTTATTTTTATACTATACATGCTTTATAATTCATGTTTTTAAGGTATTTGATGTTTAGATTTTAAATGTGAATAGGAATTGTATGTTATTGCTTTAATTGTTAGGTTTGATTAAGTAATTGGTAGGCTGGCTGAATCATGTGACTTTAATTCAACCTCTATTTAAAACAAAGAATATTGATTGTTTTATATGCTGATGAAGGGTGGATAACCCGAAAGCTTCTTATTAAATTTGAGCGTTTTAGTGATCAGTGTGTTGTTCTGCAATAATAGCTTGACAAAGAGTTTCTTTTGATAACACCTTTGGAGTACCCCATTTCTGGGTCAAAAGGCTGAAGGCGTTGTGGTTTAATTGCCACTCATGTGGGTCTAGGAGATTTCTGCTTAAGTTGTCTGCCACAGAGTTTTGGTTGCCTGGCAGGAATTGAGCTTGCAGGTGAATATGCATGGCTGAGGCCATGTTCCACAGGGCTATGGCTAGCCTGCAGAGTGGGTAAGAGTGGGTTCCCCCCTGCTTGTTTATGTACCACATCACTGTGGTGTTGTCGGTTTTGATTAGTATGGGCCTTGGTGAGAGTAGGGATCTGAAAGCTGTCAGAGCGTGCTGAACAGCTAGCATCTCTTTTTGGTTGAGTTGCAGATGAATTTGATTTGGGCTCCAGTGGCCCTGAATGCACCTGCCGCCCAGATGTGCACCCCAGCCAGGCATAATCTGATGCGTCTGTGGTTAGTGTCTGGGTGATGTGGGGTTGTGTAAAGGGAAGCCCCTTGTTGTGGTTGCATGCTGCTGCCCACCAAAGGAACTCTTTCCTCAGACAAGGTATCATAGGTATGATAGTTTCCAGGTCTTGGGAATATTGGCACCAATTGCTTTTTAAGTACCATTGAAGTTTCCTCATATGCAGTCTGGCATATGGAGTTAGCAAAATGCAGGAGGCCATGAACCCTAGAGCCTGCAGGATTTTCCTTGCAGATAGCTGGGTTCTGGTAGCCATTTGAGTGAAGTAGCCTGTCAGATAGGCTTGTTTTTCTGGAGTAAGGAATTCCATCTGGGATGCTGTGTCCAAGCTTGCTCCCAGGAATACAATTTTTTGACTGAGGACTAGTTTGGATTTCTTTTTGTTGATAGTGTACCCCAGGGAGGTTAGAAGGTCCTTTACAAATGTCAGGTGCTGCAACAGCCTTTCTTGACTATCTGCCTGAATTAGGCAATCGTCCAAGTAAGGGTACATTTGAATATTTTTCTGTCTGCAATAAGCAATGGTTGGAGCCAGGCATTTTGTGAAAACTCTAGGAGCAGTGGATAAGCCAAAGGGAAGTGCAGAGAACTTATAATGCATAGATCCTGCCCTGAAACCTAGATATTTCCTGCAGGAGTCTCTGATTGGGATGTGCAGATAGGCCTCCTTTAGGTCTAGGGAGGCTAATCAGGCATCTTTGGACAGCATAGGGAGAATCTGCTGTAGGGTGAGCATTTTGAATTTTGGTACCACCAGGAAGGTGTTTAGAATGGATAGATCTAAAATTGGGCGCCAGGTGCCCTCTTTTCTAGGTACCAGGAAAAGTCTGGAATAAAAACCTTGGCCTATTTGTTCTGCAGGAACAGGTTGAATTGCCCTTATGGAGAGCAGGGACTGAACTTGGTTTTGTACCTCTGTCCACTGGTTTGGAGGAAGATCTAGGAACCCTTTTGGGGTTGGCAGTGTGTGGAAATAAAATTTGTACCCCTGGGATACTATGTTGAGGATCCATCGATCTTTGGTTATGGAGGTCCAGTTTTTTGCATGATGGGCAATTTTTCCTCCTAGGGGCATGAGCAATTGGGCAGAGGTGAGGGGTGGAGATGAGAAGTCATTGTGAATTCTTTCCGTAAGGGGGGGTGGCTTAGCACTCCCTGCTTTAGAAGTGGAGGTACTCCATTGCTAAGATCTCTGCATACCCTGAGACTGTAATCTGTGGGGTCTGTTTCTCCCGGGTCTAGTTTGAGATGTCCTTGAGGATGCTGGAAAGGACCAATGTTTTGAGGGACAATGCCTACTAAATCTTGGGAGGCTGCACTTGCAAAAAATCTTTGACTGTCTGCATAGACTTAGCCTTTTCTTCCATCTTTTTTAAAACCTCTTCTGCTTTGGTGCCAAACAGATTGCCCTTGTTCAGAGGAGTGTCCAATAATTTTGATTTGACATAGTCTGGCAAGGTCTGCTCCTTAAGCCAGGCATGCCTTCTAAGTACAGTACCTGTGACTGCTGCCCTGCAAGATGCTTCTAGGGCATCAAACTCACATTGCAGGGTATACTTGCTGACTTGGCTTGCAGAATGCATAAGCTTCTTTAATTCTTTATTTTCTGCACAGTCAGGAAAGGTAGATCATTTTTGCTTAATACATTCCATAGTATGTTGCTGGTATTTCAGCATGTGGAACTGACAATTTAATGCTCTAATGGCGAGAGTTGCAGAGGTGTATACTTTTTTACCCCATCTGTCTAAAGCTCGGGAATCCCTGTCGGGGGGGGGGGGGAATTCTTAGCTGTAGTTGCTTTTATTCCTTTAGGTCCTTGGGAGATGACCTCTGGGTTAGCAGTAGGATTTTTGAAGAGAACTTTGTGTGAGTCAGGGACTCTGTAGTACCTGTCAGGTTTCCTTGGAGAAGGGGTTAAAGTATCAGGAGTTAGACTGGATTCCATAAAGACATCATCCACAACATCCAGAACAGGAGGGATATTTAAGGGTCTGTGCTGTCTTAGATCTAAAAATTCCCCGAGTCTCTTTTTGGACTGAGGATAATCCTGGCATTCCCAGTGGAAATGCTCTCTCAAAGTATGTAGGGTTTCACCAAAAGAAAAATCCTCTGGAGAGGAGGCAGAAGGAATGGATTCCTCTGAATCTGAATCCTCATAGGCAGATAAGGGCATGTCTTCATAATCAGAAACCTCAGAGTTGTCGGACTCTTGGTCAGATAAAGCTGCTGGTGACAAGTCTCTTTTTCTTTCAGCAGGGGAAAGCTGGCTTCCCCTAATCAGCATGATCAGGTCCTCTGCCATTTTACGCATCTGAGATTGTGGCAAGGAAGCAGGTGCTTGACATTGGGCCATCGGTTTTTTAGGTGTAGCTCATACTGTTGGCATTAGAAACTCGTAGTTTTAGAAAGAACTGAAGACGTCAAAGAAGTCGTCGGTTTGTGTCGATTATCGGTAGTGCAAAGAGGTTCCTCAGAAGCCGGTGCCTGCACAGTGGCTCTGGACCCATCCAAGGTAGAGACATCCGCAGGTTCCACAGTCAAAGAAGAGTCTCCCGGTATACCGGACTCCGAATGGGTCTCGGTAGCGGCCTGCGAATCCATCAAAAAGGGCATCAGGGCTGAGAAAGCACCTCACTGAGTACCAGTGAACTGGCAACTAGCTTAACGGAAGTGTCGTCGGCAGTTTTGGACCTGTGCGGTGTGTCTGTCTTTATCCTTACATTTCTTCGGAAGATCGGTAGTAGGATGGCTTACCGAAGTCATTTCAGAATACGGAGATCGGGAACGAAAGTGTTTAGCTACAATAAGTGCCCGACGACGAATAGTTCGGGCTTTGAACAAAGCACAAAACCGACAGCGTGGTACGTCGTGGTCCAGGCCTAAACAGGTGATGCAGTAAGAATGGAAACCTCGGTGTGGTACTTGCTTTCCACAGGCGAGACAATTGTTAACTTTTTCTGACATCGGTTAGAGAAAGAAAAAAGGATCCCCAACAGGGTACTTAGCTGTAGAAGACTTCAAGATGATTCAATTTCGGAAACGAAAACTCAGGTAGCGGCCGACCAGCACTCGTGCGAACTGCTTCTGCTTTGGGCTCCTCAGCAAGAAAGACTGATGCAATGGTGTTGGCTGCCTGTTTTTATACTCCTGATGTCCTGACGTCAGTACTGAAGCGACAGCAACCGACACAGAAATTAAAGAAATTAAACTAAGACGCTGGTATTCGGGGCGACTGAGGGCCACCCCTGGCAGGATAACCCTAGTGTGATGACTGCAACAGTGAAACACAAAGAACATCTACTGACTGAATGCACTCTTTTCCTCATGATCACAACTGTACTGTGGGGCACAGGTTGAGATTATGAATAGTACCCTTTCATTAGGCTGAAGTCTGATTGCCATGAGTCTTTTACTAATTCTGATGACATCCCTCACTGCCTTTTGAAGCCTTTCCACCACCACAATTCCCACACCATTTCTAGCCTGTCGTCCTACTGAGTAGTAGATTCTGGATCCAAAGCTACGCGTCTTTGTTGCTCATTTTGTCTCCTGAATGCATAGGATGTCCAACCTTCTCCTTACCATCACATCATCCACATTTAAGCTCCTTCATGTCAGTGAACCTACATTGTGTATAGCATTTCTTAGTTCATTTTTGGCAGATTGGTTGGTTTTACGTCCAGCTTTGATTCAACAGAGCTATCACAGCTAACCCAAGCTGGCAAATTGACACCAGATGGCCAGTACCTTATTGACCCAGGGTTGCTGGGCAATAGGGGTACATACATCTCTTCCACCATTAGCATGAGTTGCTGGCGTAGGTCAGAGTAGGCCAAGTCCTCAACCCACTTATCATCAGGAAATACCCATGCCCATTTGGCGACATTTAACATGACTAAATCACCTACAGCCATATTTTTACACTATCGACTGGCTGGCCCTGCTACAGCACGCAGTTTGTTCTACATACAATATAAATAGTATAATGTTTTCACTAACCGGTAGTTTTTCTTGTAACACTAAGGGAGTTGTATATGCTCTGCGATGTCCATGTAATTTATTTTACATTGGAGAAACTAAAAGAATGTTTAAAGTGAGATTATTAGAACATATTAGGAATATTAAACATAAATGTATAGACAAGTCTGTGTCAGTGCATTTTAAAGAGAAACATAATAGTACTTTTCGGTTATTGAAAGGTACTATTCTTGAAAAGATTAATTTTAATATATGAAGTAGTTTTGTTTTAAAAGAACAGCTTCTACATAAAGAATCTCTTTTTTTTTTAAATACAACACTTTGATGCCTTGGGGTTTCAATTGTGAAATTAACTGGAACTATCTGCTTTATTTTATTTTGTTTTATTGGTTAATTGGATAATTATACTTTTTTATATATAAATAGATGTTTTTTAGTATGGTTTGTTACTCCTTGAAGGTCTTGTGGCCGAGGCGCTAGAGACGAATACATTTTCCAGGTGGATCAGTAGCCTGTTGTTTAATTTATTTATTTTATTTTGTTTAGTTTATGCAAGTTTACTCTGCTGGTGGTTGTGTAATTTTGTTTATGGTTACTGACCCTTCACTGAACACACCCCGCATTTTTCGTAAGGAAGCTGGTTCTTTGATGGGCTCAGCGAGTTTGTCTCAATGGACTATAAAACAATATGTTCACTCCATCCTAATTTCTCAAAATGAGGTTTGAACTGGAAATAATAATAATTTGCAGTTTTTTGAGCAATATGTGGAGGAGAGACAACATAGGATGCACAATCCGTTTTCCTCTGTGGGACAGCTTGCCAGTGCTGTCTCTCCAAAGGTTTGTGAATTGTGTGATTGTTTTGAGCGGTTATTGTGCAAGCAGACCAAGGTACATTTTAATATTTTGGGATTGCAACATCATGCTAAATTAAATATATCCCCAAGAGGTCTCTGTGGCTTTAAGAATCCTACTACTGACTTACCAGATGAAACTGACAAAATGTTCTGACTACTGGTATGCTGCTGCACATGAATGCTCTATGGAATGGATTGCCATTCTCATAGATGGAGATCAGCTTAGACAATAGAAAATAAAATCAGAGATGTGGGTGTTGTCAGCTGATACTGTAGCTAAACATAGTGCTGCTCGTTTTGAAAAGTGTTTGAGCAGTATTAATGATAAATTAAAATCATCGGAAGTTGAGATTGTTGAACAGAAAAAGGATAAGCTGAAAACAGACATCTGTGATTACGAAAGTGGGCGGGCGTTTGAATTGAGGCCCAGTTGGAAACTAGGAACATCGGAACGTCAGACTGGTTTTAAAAAGACTCAATCCGTTTCCTTTCCATCTTCGGAAGGAACATGTTATGCTTATGGAACAGAGCGTGACGACAACAGATAACCTCCACTTCCAATTGCTTGGGATCCTGAAACACATCAACAGCATTTTTGCATCAAGAATGGATACTGTAATGAACGGACAAACCACAAGAGAGGCAGAAACGGCAATTATGAAAAGAACAGAAGTGGATAGTACCAACATTTTCATAAAAAGGTACACGGCAGTGACTTACTTAAACGAACTGTTCAGATGAACTGTAATGTTAGCCCGGTGGTGGTTAATTTATCTGTCTGTGATTTAAAAACAGAACAGTATGCTGTTTTAAATTTAGGGCTTAAATTCATACCTACTGTGTTACCATATTTCCATGTATTTAAACAGGAGATATTTTATTCTGTAAGCAAACTACATTTAAAGCGGTATTTTTCTAAGAAAACTAACACTGCTGCACAATTGAGTTTTACAGATAAGAGTAGTTTGGATGACAGTTTTGTTTCGTGCTGCCGGAAATGGAAGACAATGGAGGTTTTATTTTTTAAACAATGCTTACTGTTTGTTGGATACATCTTCCATTTCCTATAAGAGTAAGTTTATTCCCCCTTATATGAATGAGAACATTATACAGTTTAATTCTATGTTGAATCATTTGGTTGAAAGTTCATATGAGGAATTTTTATTGTGTAAAATTTTAATTTGACAAAAAATGAAAGGAAGGCATTAAAAGAGCTTGGAAACAGAAAGGATTTGGTTATTAAACCCTCTGATAAAGAGAATAAAATAATTATGCAACATATGCAATATGTAAGCATGTGTTTGAAACATTTAAATGATAAGGTTTATGAAAAGAGTAATATCACTTTATATAATGAAACTTTGAAATGTTACCAGAATTTGTTAAAGAAAGATGTAAGGTTGGGATATTTATCTCAAGAAGATATAGGTAAGAAATTTTTAACTCAAGGTTGTGATCTGGCTATATTTTACTGTTTACCTAAAATTCAGAAAGATTTAGAAAATCCTCCAGGCCGACCAATCATTTCAGCCTGCAAATATTTTTTACATAATATTGGGTTGTTATTACATCAATTTTTTTCCCCTTATGTTCTCAAAATTACTTCTTATATTAAATATAGTTCTGACTTCCTTAATAAGATTTCTACATTAAAATGGGATGAGAACATGTATTGGGTTACTTTGGATGTTAGAAGCCTATATACAAGTATTGGACCTGCAGATAGTATATAGTCATTATATCAGTTTTTGGGAGATCGTCCTTTAATTCACTATGTAGTAGAACTATGTAATAGAATAGAATATTAGGAGGGTAAAACTTCAATATTTTAAGATGTACATAGTTTTGTGTGTTAGTATTAAATTAATAGGTTTTAGGAGGGCACTGATTTTTTTGAGGGCTTTCAATACAACAAAATGTTTTGTAAGATGTGACACAGGCTCAAATGGATATGAAAAGAAAAAGCTACAGAAAGGTTCACCCTGTAAACAGTGTATGCATGTAACACAAAACTAGGCATATAACAAAAAAGGAGTTATACATAAAAGGTGGGAATAATAACTTTTTAATACAATGATGCTTTCTGTAATGTCTTTAAATGTCAATGGTCTCACAGATAAGCACAAAAGAAAAAAATATTGAACTATATTAAATAATGTAGAGTGCAAATAGCTATGTTACAGGAGATACACGTGGAAATCATTTAACATGTAAAGAAAGGTTTTCAGGATGATTATTCAGCAGAATATCTACGAAAAAGGAAAAGATGTGCTCCAATGGTGATAGAAGAGGTTAAAAAAGACAATAACAGTAGATTTGTAGTACTAAGGGGCAGCTGGCAAGGGAGGAGGATTATACTGGCATGTATTTATATTCAACCTAAAACTGCTATAATGGAGCTTAAGAGAATTCTGGGAGAAATAATCAGTTTTCAGCAAGGAATATTACTTATATGTGGGTACTGGAATTTGATTTGCAGCAGTGAAGATGGATATGGGGGTCCAGAAGGGAAAGTATGAGGAGGGTAGATTTTAGAAGACATTTTGAAAATATCTGGCACGGAAGATGTGAATTCAGTAATAGGAGTTTGCAGTGAATTTACATATTATTCCCCAAGATATAAAAACTGGGCTAGGCTAGACAGAATTTACATTTCACAGGAACGTTTAATTGAAGGTCTTGATACACACCTAATAACTACTTCAGATCATGCTCTAATAATAACTAGAATAAAAACAGAGTGGTGAAATAAAAATGAGACACTGGGACCTTCTCACCTATCTGTTGAAAAGAGAGGAATTTAAGGAATGGCTAGTGGAGATTATTCAGGTGATATTCAGGAGGATAGAAATTGCTTCTCAAAATATAGCTAGGGAGTAGGATAAAATTAAGGTGGAGATTAAAAATAGGGTGGAAACAAAAGAAAGGGAGCTATGGTTAAGAAGTAACAGGAATTACTTAGAGGGTCTGACAAATGTTAAAGTATTGCAGAATAGGGGGATGTCACAGAACAAGAAGAGGATCAGCTGCAGAATGCTAAGCAGAAAATAAGGGATTTCCTCAATAATATACATGAGTTTAGAAAGCTTGTCGTTAAGCAACTGCTTTTTGATAATAACACTAGGGCACAAAAACTTTTAGCACAATGACTTAGGCAACAGAAAGTAGAAAGGGCTGTGGCCAAGTTTAGGGGGCCTATAACAAGGAAAGCAACAATATATCCTGTAGAGGCATTAGAAATATTTCAGAAATTCTACGAAAGTCTGTATAAAGCAGAGAAATATGGAAATCACGAAAATATAAAAATGGAAATGTTTATGGAAGAATTAAACATGCCAGGGTTAGAGGTAGATGAGGCTCAATTAGTAATTGTTAGAACAGGAGGAGATGAGATAAAAATTGTGATGTATAACCAATCTACAGGAAAGTCCCCAGGAACAGATGGCATTCCTGTAGAAGTGTGGAAACTAGGAGGGAAAAACTGATAAAAGGTCTGGTAGGTTTTGTTTAACAGTATTTTAAGAGGAAAAGTACGAACATCCTGGAAAAAAAGCAGTGGTAGCTGTAATACCCAAAGAGGGTAAAGATCCATCAGATCCAGCTTCATACAGGTCCATTTCAGTACTAAACTATGACTATAAAGTGTTTATGTCTACAATGGCTAAAAGAATGGCAAAACTAATGCCAAAATTGACAGATATGGACCAGTGTGGTCTTGTGGAGGGAGGCAAACATTTGACAACATTAACAGAACATTGATGATCCAGAGGGAGGCAGTATTTATTTATTTACTTATTTATTATTTATTTGACATTTGCTTGACCGGGTTAGTCTGACTGAGCTGTTGCCCTTTTTCAGTGGAGACCCTGAGAAGAAGACTCCACATTTAATACATATACAAAGTATAGCAGACATACTTCAAAAAGTTGGTTTGAAGTTAGCAATTTATAAAGTCAAGGCACCAGGGTAATACATGAAGATATACAGTCATTATCAAAACACAGTAACAAAAGCTAATAACGACATAGCAACATAGAAAAGGATATGACTGAAAGTATTAGCCTCTTGACATTTAGTTAAAAAAGTGCAGAAAATAAACATTGAGTAGAAAGTTAGAATAAGTATTCTAAGCTATTTACAGATGAATAATGGTGAGAGAAAAAAGGGGAGGGGAGGGAAAGAGGCAGATGAGGAGGGTAAGGGTAGACAGTCAAGGAGGGTGTGTGCACTGGCAGGTCCAGCTGCTTCTTAGAAAGTGCTTAGTATGTAAAAAAATACCACTGTTTTTGGTGGATCTTGATACAGATACAGCATTTGACAGAGTAAGTTGGGACTTTATGAGCAGGGCAATGGAAGCATTTGCATTTCCTGAAAAAGACTGATTGAGTATGAGTGATTAGGATGATATATGAGGGATCAGAGGTGAATATTAAAGTGGGTGAGGTCCACTTTGATAACTTCTGTTTGCATAGAGGAACTAGGCAGGGGTGTCCTCTTTCTCTTTTGTTATTTGCATTACATTTAGAACCACTGGCACAGAAAATAAGGGACTCAGAAATTCAAAGATATAACAAGTATGGTAGTCAAGAAAAGCTGGCTCTATTTGCAGATGATATTATTCTATACCTGACAAAACCAGAAAGAGACATTACAGTGTTGTAGAAAATTTTGAGGCAGTTTCATATCTTTTCAGGATGCAAAATTAATGAAGCTAAAAACTAATGCAATAGTAGTAAGTTATGTACCCACATGTGAATTGGCTCAGCAATATCCATATTTATGGGGACATGATAAAATTAAGTAGTTGGGAGTATGGATTAAAATGATTCTAGTGTGGCAACTAAAAATATGTGGGAAGAGAACTGAGAAAATGGAAGCTTTGTTATATGGATACAAGTAGTTAAAATGTTTTTAGTCCTGTTAGTCTTATACACAGGCCAGGCATATTTTTATCACTCAGAGGAGAAGTTGTGGATAGCAATTAATAAAGAGCTGAAGGACTTTTATCTGGGAAGGGAAGACAGCAAGAGTCAAGTGGGATAAGCTGATTCTTGCAGTAGAACAGGACAGATTGGGATTACCCAATTTGAAGGGGTATTTCAGAGTTAAACAGTTAAGGCTGCTATGCACAGCGCAAGCAAAAAAACTATAATTCAAAATGGAAAGGGATGATGATGATGAAACGGGGAGAAGCTCAAGAAACCAGGAGAGACTGGGATTTTGGATGCAGGCCTTTAAGGAGAATAACAATAATCATACAGAACATTACATCTATAAAATAGCAGAAAGCATCCAAAGAACTAAGCCAATATGGGAATGGAGAAAGGAGATTCTAAAAGTTGATTCACTAGTCAAGAATCTGGGAACTCATGTAGATAGTAAACTAGCCTTCAACAAACAGGTGCCCAAGGTAGTAAGAAAAACCTTCTATGTTGCTCAACTTATAAGTAAGGGCATGGTATCTAGGTCCAGAGAGGTGATCATACCACTGTAGTCAGCCCTCATCAGACCCATCATAGAGTATAATGGCCTCTTTGATAAGTATCTGACCAGACACATACAGCAACTGGAATGGAAACAAAAACTCCTTACAAAAAGAATACATGGAGTAAACCACTGAGAAGTTATTTTTGCCTTGTATACAAGGCATCCCTGGACCCTGATTTGATTAACCTCGTGTACATCTGCAAAACAAACAGCATCAGAACTACTACATCAAAAGACCTAAATGTTCTTTCTGACAGACATGTTGGAGTGATAGATATGTTTCTCAGAGAATTAGCATTCTCTGGAACAGACTCCCCAGCCATGTGAAGCAGAGTTTCTCCCTAATGCTATGCAACTTGGACCAATGAATGGGTAATCAGAAATTCATGCCTGGTTTGGCACCTACATGTTTGTTAGACAAGGGAGTCAGTAAATCACCACCTATATGAACCCAATTTGTTGGTCATAATTAGGTTGCATGGCTAGGCTTATAAGGGCCCTAGTGGTTATTAGCCTAGTATACACCTATGAACCTAAGTGAAAAGTCACTCCAACCATGGTCAGGAACTGTACACATATCAATTCCCATATGTAGAAAAGGATAACAGAAAAGATGGAAAATATCCTTGCAATGGCAGAGAAAGAGGAAGTACTGCTGATGGGGCCTTCAGTACACCAAATGTTGAAGCATCTTGAGTGCAGCCACACCAAAGAACACAACAGTTTTTAGCACACCCTATATGGTAGACATTAGGCAGTGTGTGTACTACATCATGCTGAGAAAAGAACAGACTTGGACCTGTAGAACTCAAATGGGAGGGAGAGGGCAACTCATAACTGGTGGGGGGCAGTCATCTGGCAAGGAGTGACCCTCTTTAAAGGCACAATTCAAAAAAAAATGTATTAAAATGTATATCTAGTTTGTAAAATTAGTGATCTGAAATTCAGGAGTGGATTCTTTTTTATAAAATATTAATGATTCACTCAGAAAACCCTTAGCAGGCACAAATGAAAGCAATGCAAAAAAGGGAAACATGGCAGTCATTGCAAAAGCAACAGGCCTCTGTTTAAAGGAAATATGAACATCAAGAAGATGGGAAAACATGTTTCTCAAATGAGGTGACTTCAAACGTTATCAGAAAAAAAAATTTAGAAAGTATAAACAGGTGGAGAAGGACAGTCAGCAATAATGACTAAAGCAAAAGAAAATAGGAAAGGCAGTCAAAAAAGCAAAGGTCAATATCTAAACTCCATGGACCAGTGGGACAAATAAAGCCCTGACTGCAACCCAGACAACACATTAGCAACCAGGTGCTGAGACAGCCAGATGAAGAGAGTAGACGTGAGTAGTTAATGTCAGTTAACCCATCCTGGAAGGGGAGGAGGCAGTGGGAAACACTACGTTGCTGACACCTAGAAGAGGCAGGTGTATCAGTAACCTATACTACAGGCCAAGAGATGTACCCACACAGCAGTGCAATTGAATGAACTGGGGTAAGACACACATACAGAAGAGTACATGGGTCAGTGAGGCCAAGGGAACAAAACTTCTGAACCTCCTGCAGCAAGATGGCATCTTGGCTCCTTCCTTGCACCTGGTGTGCAGAATACCAGGAAGAAGAAGGGAATGAACAGCTGAATGGAGGAAGAAGCAAGAAAGGAAACGGAAGGAAAAGCACCAACAAAAAGAGCAAAAGCTTCAACTGTGGAAAAGATAAGCAATTCTGCCAAGAAAGAACGTAAGACTGTTTAAAAGATAAATACAAAAGAAACCAAGAAAGGAGAGAAACAGCAGAACTTCATAACATGAATGGAATGGTAAAACGGAACAGTGAAAGGAAAAAGACAATGCAATTAAATTAATGTGTCTTCATTATTGACAAAGGAAAAAGGAATCACGATTTACTAAAACCAGTCAAAAGAAACGCCCAGGATGGGTGGTGGTACTAGTGGTACAGAGTATTTATCTCAGTCTGTACATGGTTTTCTGGAAGTGAAGAAACATGATCTGACACACTTCATCTCTGTTTATGGGATTCTTTATGGAGCAAGGCAGTAATGCTCCCACAGTGAGGCAAGCTAGACTAAGGAGTAGGTAAGCGTGTAATCAGAGCCCAGACCTACACAAAGGGGAAGTGTAAAACACTGCTCATAAACACAGACACAATCTTATGCTCTGTCAGGTTAATAGCTTTATTTGTTTATTGACAAAAACATAGTAAGAGAACATAAGGTTACTTTTAGCCAACTTCTTTCACCTCTTGCAATGTGTTTTATTTCACTTTGCTTAAATTCATAGTTTTATAGGTGACTAAAAGACTGACGACCCTAGGAGGCCTTTTTAAGCCTATCCATGTTTTCCTACTTGTTAATGACAGGATAAATTATCCAGGGGCATATAGTTGTGTTTTAGTTGCAAAGCATTTTTAAGCTGCTTCTGTCCAATGGAGGGATAGGTGCCAATTCAGGGGAAATTTTCCGGTTCCCCATCCATTGGTCCAGGTTGCATTTGAATGGGGTGATGGATGAACTCTGCTTCACATGGATGGGAAACCTGTTCTCAAGTAGTCTCTAAGGCACATATCTGCCCCTTCACCACGTTCAATTTATGGTGAAAATGAGGTTTAGGTCCTTGGATCAGGTGTTTGTAATGCTGTTACAATTGTGGGTGTGAAATCCCCTCGGTACTGGATCATAAGATGCCTTATAAACCAGACATAGATCATCTCTCAACAATCTGTAGGAGACTTAGTACAAAGATAAGGTTTGAGGTGGCCTGCACATTTCATGTGGTTTATGCCTTATACTCTTTGTAAGAGACTTATGTGGGTATTGCAAATACTTAGTAAGGTACATACTGAAGGGAGCATTGTACTCAATGATTAGTTTATTGAGAGCTCAGTACAATGGGATAATGACATTTTTGGACCTGGATGCCAAATCCTTGCTTATAAGTTGCTCAGTATAGAAGTATTCATTTACAGCACCAGATACATGATGGTCAAAGGCCAATTCACTACCTACATATGTTCTCAAGTCCCTAACCACTGTTTTTAGTCACAGTGGCAATTCCAAGGGGTGGCTGACTTTCCAAAAGACATTATTATATTTTATTTGTATTCAGCTGTAGTCCACGGCTCTGACACCAATTATTACCTTGTGACAAGCTCTCTTGGAGAATATTAGAGTCCTTGGGAAATTTTATAATTATAAAACACTGCGATCTCCCACTTGGTCAACCAGAGGCCTTTAAAGTTAGCTTTGACTTCTAAAAAGTAGAGATAAAAAAGGAGTGTTCCCAGCACTGAGCCCTGAGGGACTCCACTGGTGACTGACCTTTACTGTGGAGGAAGTGTCCCCTAGCCTGACCTCCTGCATCCTGTCTATGAGCCAGATGGGTATCCAATAGGTGACACAGATGTTGTCTCTTAGTTTTATGAGTTTGCCAATAATGTCCGAATGGAAATAATGTTGAATGCTTTGGCAAAGGCAAGACAGTCAGTGTGTACCATTTTGCACTCACCCATAGCTCTGGTGACTTTCTCAAAAAAGCCCACCAGTTTAAGCAGGCACAATCTATCCTTGATGAAATTTAACTGTGTTAGATACCATGTCTGAAGGTTTTCTATGTCTTTATTTACAATACCCATGACAATTCTTTCCATAGCCTTACATATGAAACTAGTCAGACTTATGGGTCTCTAATTAACCAGGGTCAGTAAACGACCCACCCTTATGCATAAAAATAACTCTTGCAAGTCATCCATTCACTAGGTGCAAAGCTAGTTTGGGGGCTAAGGTTGAACAGTGACATTAGAGGGCTCATCAGGACATGTTTCATGCTACTTAGGAGGCAACCCATGATATTATCAGAGTCTACAAATGCAGTACTTATTGCTTTAGAGTTCATTGAGGACATGTTTGCTAGTGATAGGGGAGTTATGGTTGAGAGTATCTCAAGAGAGGTGTTGATGGTTCAGTAGGGTGAAACTGGAGCTAAATTT
This sequence comes from Protopterus annectens, assembly GCF_019279795.1. Taxonomy (NCBI): domain Eukaryota; kingdom Metazoa; phylum Chordata; order Ceratodontiformes; family Protopteridae; genus Protopterus; species Protopterus annectens. The sequence goes on from NC_056745.1 coordinate 712,905,771, forward strand.
ATCAGTCAGTAGCTCCGTACAGGTGGTTCTATTTAGAATTAGTTTGACACACTGTTGTGTACTATCACTGAGGTTGTGGACATAGCCAAAGAAGGTGTTGTGGCTGTCCTTTGCCTGTGAGGCTATTTACCTAAAATTTGTATTTGAGGAAAGGATAACCAATTATGCCAAGAAAGGAGACTTGATAAGACTCCTGAGTTGCTTATTTAGTTTGATGAGAGGTGTCTTGTCCAGCTGGACATTACACTTCCTAGTTTTGGCCATAATTTTCTTCCTTTTGAATACTGAAATACCTTTTGCCATTGTTGTGCAGTAGCTGTTCTAAATGTGTGGAAGGCAATTATAGACTTGCACTGCCAGGGTGCTTTCCACGGATTTAAACCATCTCTCTGTAACTATGTAGATGTCTACCGTTTTCCAGGGTGAGGAGAGTTTGCAAGGAGCAGAGTTTTTAGTTTAGAATCCTGGAACTGAGAAGTAATACCTTCAGTCTGTAGGTTTATCAGGTTGACTTTGTCTAAAAAAAAACACTATGGGGTTCAACAAACGTTTTAGCCAATATCCGAAAGCCTAAAGGGGACAAGTGTTGTCAAAAACTGTATTCCCTTCAAATGATACCAAAAACTAATCCATTTGTTAAACTGGTTATCTTCTGCTCATATTATGGTATTATCCTCACAGAAGGCAGAATGCTGCTCACTGCCAGTCTCAAACCAGTCTGGGAAAAGTAGTCCACGAGGTCTATCATACCACTCCTCATGGGCACTAACTGGCACTGCTGAGATCACCTAACACAGAAATGCCTTTCTTAGCTACTCAATAAATGATGTCATATTTCATTTGATTGTAGTTGGTTTCAATTCTTTATAAAGAAGTCTAAATTGCCAACTCCTAGTGAGGTCATCAAAGAGAAGACTGCACAGCATTCCTCAAGTTTATTTTGCTTGGTGGGTTCTAGGTCAGGGTTAGCTTTAAAGATGGTGTTAGGTTTAAGGTTAGGGTTAGAGTTAGGCTCAGGATTAAGGTTAAGGTTAGGGTGTGAAAGGGATAATTTGCTCAATGTGAGGAACATAGGGAGCTGTGTTAGAATTTGAAATTATGTGTATGTGTTTTGTATAGTTTCATTAAACTATTCCTGCAAGCAAGTATTTTTTGAATTTCATCTCTATGAGCAGACAACAATACTTTCTAGACAATGGACTTTGAAGAGCTGACATGGAATTGTTATGGGTGCTAGGAGAATAACATGGATGTTTACTACCATAATTATATCATTCAACTTTATTAAATGAAGAAAGTGGACAGGGTCTACAACTGAAAATATAAAAAGCAAACTTCAGACTGCATTTATTCTCTGCCCTTTGCACTTTACCACTTCTGTCCATGATTTGCATGGCAAAAACTTACTGTCTGGCCAGCCTCTGCTCCCTCATCTTTTTCCTAGCCAGCTCCCTCTCCAACAAAAAGTCCTTGACACATTCATGTTTTTCTGTTTTGGTCTTGGAGATGCAGCTTGACCATTAGCTGCCTGGTACCCCTCATATCACTCCAACTCTATACTACCTCCTGGTTTTGGTGCTGCTACTGGAGAGGCAAGGGATAGTGATGAGCATTGTATGTCTGGCATTATCTCCCAGTTGGGATTACCCAGTAGGGTCGAAAGAGAAAGTATATAGTGGTGTCCAGAAAGTACAGGGGAGTGGGTGTTTGCTGCATTATAAACTCCATGGACTATGCTTTTTCTTAAGCTCTTTTCCCATGCGTTGGTGTTACTTATGTTGGCTGGGCAGGGAATGAAGCTTGGTGCACAGTGAAATGTTAACCCTGTGCCCTAGTACAACCATGTCTCATTTTGACATTCCTACGTGCTCAGCCTCGCTCCACCAGAGCTATAACAAATAATTCACTCACATCAACATGGATCTTCCCCCCACCCCAGGATGGGCATATCCACACTCCCTGCCAGCTAAATCAGCTGCCCAGTTGCAGAGGTATTTCTAATGTACTCACTCCACAAATTTAGCAATACACAATTGCTCTTGTGATCAGAGTTCATCCAGCATCCAGCAGCCACCAGCTGGTGGCACACTGACTACAAACATGACTGCTCTACCGGAAATGTCAATCACTTCTTGCCTCTCCTTCAGGAGTCATTTAGATTATGTTCCCACAGCTCATCTTACAAATATGACCATATATCACTCAGACTAAGTTCACTCAATCTATCAGCCCTTCCGTCTATGTGGGTCTGTTCACAAATGTACCTGTCAGCTATCACACTCTGTGATGTATGTCACTCATTAAAGCTCATAAACTCCTAGATAAATAGAGGTATGGAATACATCGATATACTCTGAATGAAACTATCAACAGCCTGAGACAGCATTTCTAACTACCCTGAAGAGCAGCAGTCTCAGAATTTATTATACAAATCATGAGGACATAAGTCGGCACAGCCTTCCAGGACAAAACACTGAGGTACTGAATACAGATGTGCATTTTTACTGAAACAAATAAAAATCTGAAAGAACCTTTGCTACTTATAATGAAGTGCAGCAGTTTAACAGTTTGTCAAAAATGGGGTGGGGGGTGTTAAGTAGATACGCCTGCACTGAAAAGTTTGTGCAGTTTCAAATTTGTGCCACATTTGATCAAAATATACAGTATGGCAACTAATTAATACCCTCACAAATCTTCTGTACTATAGAAGCAAGGTAATACTCACTATAGTATAAAATAACAGTTATAACAACACATGCTGATCTATCATTTTTAAACATATTAATGGTCTTGATTCCAATGTGTTCTGTACCTTCGGTCAACATCATGAAATGTGTCATACATTTTGCAGACATGTCATAACCTCCATTGCATATTTTGGTGAGTAAAGATTATAAATTATGACTACATAATGTTGTTGTTGTGTCTTTCGGCTTTTTCCCGGTTAGGGGTCGCCACAGCGGAACTCCGGTCCGCTAATGATTGGCAGTTGATTTTTACGTGCCGAGTTGCCAGCCCTGGCGCACAACCTTCAATGAAGGTACGCCCATTCATGCATGTCTCCACGCAGAAGACGCTCTAGCTGAGAATCGAACCGGACAGCGTCTTATTGTGAGGCGACAACGCTACCGCAGCACCACCACTGCTACTGCTAAAGTCTAGACTGATTTTCCTCTTACTGAGTTGGTGACATTTTGCTTTGACTCGTTTAAGTTCTGAGTTGCATTAGTTCAGTTTGTTCTACTTCCTGAATCTCACTTTTTTTCTGTGCACTGTCTTATCTTGGCAGTAAAAGCTACAGGTATAAGGCCAAGAAGATTTTCCCTCATGACAAAAAAATTAAGGAAATTATAAAAAACAGAGGGGGTGGGAAGACTAGATAGGAAGAGCTACATGTTGAGTGATTAAATGTACTATCATAGGAAGAGTCTTTTTTCCAGACAAATCTGGTGCTGTCCCACAGTCTGCACTTAGTTCCCTAGCAACTGGTCTATGCATGTGTTTCATTACAGCAGAGCCGAGCAAAATAAAACAGCAAAGAAGAAGGAAGTGCGACAGCAGCAGTACAGTTACACTTATTACAATCCAGTGCCTCCAAACACAAACCGACCATGTTTACATACATCTCAAGAAAAGATGCTTAACAAGCTAGTGGACCCAAAGAAGAAGTAAATGAAAGTATCTTAAACACTGAATACTGCGTTTAATGTTCAGTGCAATACATACAGAAGTCAGGTTTCACCTTGAGAGACACACAGCAGCTTTTCTTAAAACTAACAACCAAGTCCTTACCATAAGACTCCTCAGGGTTGGCAATACTTTGCCATTTGAGGCAGACAGCATCTGAGGTTGACCATATACACTCAGACTACATTCACCACAACACCATGTGCTAATAACAACATGAGACAGTAACTTCTTCATTAGCAATAAGCTGCTCAGATACACTGACCTTCCCCCTTTCCTTTTCCCTACTTCTCCATACTGATTGTCATCTTATAGTTACGGTTCCCTTGTCACTGCCCTTTCACAATATTTCAGCACTCTCTCATACTTCTATGTCTATGGCATGAGCATCATACAATGTTCATCACATCCAAGACCTCAGCACCTATCTAGATGTAAATTGGGGGAATACACTGTTTTAGCAAACAAATACTGGAACTAATCCACAGTGCAAACTTAAGCTTTTGTCCTTGTCTTCTGTTAATAACACCCTCTGCTGAAACAGGCACAGCCTACTGTATGGCCTTAAATGTAGTCTGTAGCAGCATCATGCTCAGGTTTCTAGATGCGGCTGCAGGGATTAAAACGGCACCATGCAGTTTCATACTGCAAATACCTTAGCCTGGCTCGCCTCAGCATATGAGGTGAACAGTCTATTTTTAAATTCAAGTGTCTTTCAAAGGAGCTTGTCACAGAATATTTTAATACATTTTTGTTGAACTACTACCAGCTTTCTTCGTCAGGTTTGTTTCCTCTGTGACTTCACTGCTCATTGTTAAATGGTTTGTACTATAGAGCTTTCAAACAAATGTTATATTAGAGGTTAATGTCCCACAACTTTGCGTTGTCCATTGCCATCATTTGCCATAATGACAAAATGACACTAGAAATGATGAAATTTGAAACAAGGAAGGAAAAAGGAAAAAAAAAAGTTGTTAAAACAATGTAAGAAAAATCAGAAACGGAGATGAAGCTCAATCATTCTTCGTGTCTTAGAAAAGAGAACAGATGTGAATAACAGCATAAAAGCTTACTGCCAAATGACGTGTGCTGTTAGAATTTCCTCCTCTCAAGGCTTAATAATAAAGCCAGCTGTTAAAAGGCTAGGTAGATTTGATCATTGGAGCAGGGTAGGGTGGGGACAGAGAAGGAGGTTAATCATCTCTAGCCCTGGTTTAGCAACAATATGAAACCAACAAACTGGAATCCTGCTGTTTCTCTGCTGGCATTTAGTTTATGAAAACTGACTCAGGATAACTTCATTCAAAATCAACAGGCTCAAAATTGACAGACCGCTGCAGTCTTGTCAGTTGTTAACTTTAGTGGAACCTGCAGGATGCCACGAAGTACTTTGAACCTCCATCTTACTTCAAAGCAGCCCGGCCACATGCTGCCACTGTAGAAAAACACAGCTGATCAGTCAGTTTGCTTTCATGCTAAAATACCGTTCTGCTTTTGTTTTTTAATATTTATTTCTGATGACCTTTTCCTTCCCTATCACAATCAGAGCTAGTTACTATATTTGCCTGCTGTATCTTAATGCCATGCAACTTAAAGATGACCAACTAAGCAGTCCAGGGGCATTGCCAGGATTTCTGGAATTGTCTACCCCCTTCCAGAATATAGCCCCTACCCAACTCCTCTGCCACCCTCAACTCAGACAGACAGTGCATACATTGGAGAACATATTTTTCAATACTGAAAAAGAATAAACTGAAATGACTGGCTTAAACTGTTTTTCCAATGTTTTCTAATTTTACCTCTGCACCAAGGCATGTGGTGCAAAAGCTGCAGATGTGGTGCAAAAGCTGCAGAATGACAGCTGTATTCATTAGGGAGCATTTTCCTGTTGTACTACAAGCAAGAAAAACACTTCTAAAAATATGATTTCCATACATTGACATCACTGAGGAGCAACACTTTAACCTTAGTGCTGTCAGTGTAGGAAAAATGTGTGTTGTGTCCATAGTCTTTAATGAGTAAACCACTGCACATGTGCGAAGGTGCCCCATTAAAGTCTCTGAATGCAGCACACACTACTCAGAAGGTAAATTTATTTGGGCTGTTGTTTAATAAAAAGTTTACAAAGATTTTTTTATTAGAAAATTACCCAAATACATAACTACAGACATGTAAAAATGCACTGCGGTACTTGACTAATTAAATGTCACGATGCACATCCTAACATCGGAAAATCGTTTTAAGCATGAAAAATGTTAACCAGGCATTTTAAAAATGGCATTCAAAATATATAACTTAATAAAATAAGGTCTCTGTAAATAGCCAAATTTTTTTAATACACGTTCCAACCACCTAATTGAAAATAGTAAGTTTTCTTTAAAAAGTATATGTTGTGATGTACATTGCATATGTCTGGCTACCTTGAAGCGTAACACCTTTACCCAACTGGCAGTTCATCTATAGACTACAAAACATTCTCCTGAAATAGAAGATTACTGAGATATGTGTAAACTCTATGTTCTGCCTTGGTGGCATATAGTAATAACGCTCATACTCTGACTCAGATGACCCATGTTTCAGTACCTGCAAACACTGATTTTTCAAAGGTGGCAGAAGGACATGCAAAAGCAGGCTGCAGAATGCTGAAAATTACAACCTACAAGCAGGCATTCGGTTCACTGAACTAACACTTGATGGCAGCCCACATAGTGGATGTGTGCAAATGTGCACCTGCATGAGGAAGGCATTGTTGTTCTCCTTGGCGATGCAGATCACATGTTCTTTCACTCCAAAAGTGGGGTTAGAGCCATAAAAAACACCTTACAGCTAGGATGTTGTTAACTTTTTCTGACATCAGTTAGTGCAAGAAAAAAGGATCCCCAGAGGGGTACTTTAGAAGATTTCAGCTTCAAATCATTAGATGAAACTCAGGTAGTGGCCGACTGGCACTCGTGCAAACTGCTTCTGCTTCGGGCTCCACATCAAGAAAGACTGATGTAATGGCATCGGCTGCATTACATTATACTACTGATGACCTGACGTCAGTCCTGAAGACGACAGCAACCGATGCAGAAATACTAAGCCTCTGGTACACGGGCCGGTCGAGGGCTACCCTGGCAGGGATAACCCCAAATGTGATGACTGCAATAGTGAAACACGAAGAACATCAAGCAACCCTCATGAATGTCTGAATAACGTCCTGTCTGGATGGCTTTTGCCACACTGGTTCTGGGTGGACCTCCACCACGCGGGAACAAATGGGCTCAGGTCCATTAGAGGAAGAGCTAAAGGTCAACAGGCATGGGAGCAAATAATACAGGGAGAGAAGGCCATATTTAAATGCAGAGTATTAAGTTAAAAAAGAGTACTGCACCATTTATTTAACCTTTTGCACAGTCAATAATAAAAACATAATAATACTTTACCTTACCCTTGAATCCCAATAGCAGGAAAAGTAGCTTTCAGTTGAAATGTTCAAAGAAATGCTCTCTGACTGCAGGAAAAGAAGCATTTCCATACAATGCTCAAAGAAATGCTGCATACCATGCCACACTGTACCATTAGAAACGTCCTGATCTGTTCAAAACTCCTCTGCAGTGCTGCTGCATAGGGAGCATGACAAACTTGCTAACTTCTCCCTGCTTTCTTAATTTTGATTGGTTGTTAATTTCAAGTTACAGTCAACTAGATGTCAAAGTCTAGAACATTTGATTAGCAGAGCTACAGGATTAATCGGGCTGATCATGTTACAACACTACAAAGAAATGTTGGAGAGATCAGGAAATTCCTAATGAAACATCCATTTTTATAACCAAGCTTCTCAAAAAAAATCTCAGAAAAAATCCTCAGGGCTATCAAGACCACCAGTTCTTCTAAGTATTTGATTTCTTTATTGAGTAGAAAAATAAAAATCTACTCACAGCTACTATAGAACAGATAAAATGGATGACAGCAAAATGGCATATACCCTCTGTGTTTTGCTAAAGTTAAGCGTTCTTCACATCTGAAACTTTATTTTAACAAACTCTGCCATTCCACGTGCATAGTATAGTGGCTTTTCTCATTATGCCAGCAGGCTCCCATTTCTTATTAATTAACCCACGTACCATCAATTTTACATACAGGGTAGCACACAACTGGGACTTCCAGTCACTTAGTCACCTTTCTAGATTTCACTCATTAATACAAACTGTTGTCGCATTTGCCAACAGTTTTTTAACCATCATTCAGCTATTTGGAGACATGCGTGAATGGGCGTACCTTCGTTGAAGGTTGTGCGTCAGGGCTGGCAACTCGGCATGTAAAAATCTACTGCCAATCATTAGCGGACCGGAGTTCCACTGTGGCGACCCCTAGCCGGGAAAAGCCGAAAGACACAACAATTCACCTATTTGCATCAACAATCCTCATGATCCCACATTCCTTAAAGCATTTGTTTTACCTTGTGCAGACCTCACATATGATGCACTTTTCAGATGAACGACGGTTGCCCCTCCTCTTCTAGTAAACAGTCCTTGTACAGTAGATACAACCCAAAGCCAGGAGTTCACTATAAAGAATACTCTACCATGACATCTCAATTATCTCTTGTACCCCTAGAATTTCAATTAGTCCTTCTCCCCTTTACTGACAGCATATTTTACGGACACCTTGTCTAATGCGCTATTATCTGACTCTCCTCCCCTACTCTATCGATCCTTTGGATCCCATCTCAACGGTCTCACTTCTTATGTAAATTGCTAGGCTTACATCTTCCTATTCTCCTCTCAACAATTTCTAGTCCATCCATTATGGCCAATACCTTCACCCTGTCCTGTTAGTGCCTGTTACTTCTTCCACTTTTTTGTCATCCCTTTTTTGCCAAAATAAAAATCCAAGATACTAGCTCCCAAATATGCCCTTGTAGTGTTAGATCATCTGTCCAATTCAGTGAAAAAGGTCTTTCTCCCTGGGCACCACTCCCTCCCAATCATTTTTATTTATTTATTTACTACATTTGTTAACTGGGTAATGTCCGTCTGGGCCAGGAGCCCTTTTTCAGCAGAGACCTGGGGAGAAAAGCTCCAAGAAATAACAATGCTAACACTAATGATTATATATAAAGAAATACAAATAACAGAGTACACATATGGAAAACATTGCGGCCACAAACAGTAATAGTGAGTGTGTGACTGCTAACAGTGGTAACAAGTCAGTTGCTATTTACAAAGAACAATTTCTGAGCTTAGTAAGCATGTCCTACAGGGCAGGGGAAAGTAGTTGTGAAATAAGCAGTGCAGAATAAAGATGAAATGAAGGAGTGGGAAAAGGTAGAGATAGGAGTGAAAGGTGGAGAGATAGGGGTTGAGTAAAGATTAGTTAAGTACTGGAGCTTGGAGAAGTTTAGTCAGGAGTGTGGCAGGAGCAAAGCCAATGAGTAGCAAAGTAGTCCTTTAGCAGTATTTTGAACTCACAAAAGTTAGGATTTTTGGAGATGGGCTGTGGGAGAGTCTTCCAATGTTTGGCTACTTTATAAGAATAGAGGAAGTCTCCATGTTGGTTGTGGGAGTGGGTAACTTTTAGCATAAGTTTGTCAGAGGCATAAGTTTGTCAGAGGATCTGAGGGACCTGGGATTGGAACTGCATTGGACTAGATTGGCAAGTACAGGGCAGTAGTTGGGTTGGTGCAGAATTTTGTGGGCCATTGTAAGTTGATTGAGTGATAAAAGGTTAGGGAGTTCTAGGCAGCTGAGATGGGAAAGAGCTATGTAGTGGTGTGATCTGTGAGGATGATTACAGGCAAATTTAGCAATTTTGTTGTAGCTGGATTCCAAGTTAGAGGTCGGACTTGTGCAGGTTTGTCAAGATGAGAGAACTGTACAATAGTAGGTGTGATCGCTCAGCGGTCAACCTGGCATTTAGAATAAGGTATGGTTTAGTCTGATGGAGGGTGCCTAGTTTGATATGGATCTTTTTGATAGTCAGAGACGTGTTTATCACATTTTAGATTATCATCTATTGTGACACCCAGGAGTTTAGTCTGGGTTTGTGGGTTCTATCTTGGTTCCATTAGAGGAGAAGACTGAGAGAGGGGACCGGCATGGTTTTGATGTTTTGTTTCTGAAAACTATTAACTTAGTTTTGTTAAGGTTTAGTATTAGTTGATGATCTGTGAGATGTTTTTTCTATATCCCAGAAAGCAGTTTGCATTTTTAGCTGAAATTCCTGGGGGGCTGAACAGATCAAAGTAGCACCGTCGGTGTACTGGACAATGGAGGCTATTTGAGTTGCAGAACTAAGGTCATTTGTAAATATAATAAAGAGGAGAGGACCAAGTATGGAGCCTTGGGGAGTACCAACTGAGATGGGAAGTGGGGGGATAGCTTGTTATCCCATTTTGTAGCCTGTTGTTGATGGGAAAGATAGCTATGGAACCAGGTTAGAGAAGATGACCTGAGTCCATAAGATGAGAGTTTGTTAAGAAGTAGTTGGTGTGAAACGGTGTCAAAGGCTTTGGACATGTTGAGAAAAATGGAAGAGACATGCTGACCTTCATTTAAGAGATGAAGGATGGTATTAGTGAAAGTTATTAGGGCAGTGCTAGTACTATGTTTAGGTCTAAAGCCATAATATGATTGGATAATAGGTTGTGATTAAGGAAGTGGTTAATGAGTTGATTGTGGATCCATTTTTCTAAGACTTCTGCGAGGGGGGAGAGGATGGTGGAAATTGGTTAGTTCATTACATGGGCCACCTTTGTGGAGGGGGATGATGTGTGATATTTTCCAGATAAGTGGGACATATTGTTCAGCAATAGAATGGTTAATCAAGACATGAGGTAGGCAATTGAAGGGGCGGCAGTTTTTAGAAATTCATTAGGAAGTTGGTCAGCTGCAAGACAACAAGGTTTAAGCTTGGATAGGAGAGTTTTTATGTAAGTAGTCTGAATGAGTGAGAGATCTGTATATGTATTAGTATATTTAAGGGGTAGTGAGAGGAAAAACCCCACCAAAGAAGGAGGTGTGGGTACACTAGGAGTAATACGCATAAGAATAAGAACCATTCTGCTAATCCCTGTGATAAACTTATGTGAACCCATCCAGTCATCAATACTTAGCCTGAAGCAGGCTAATGTGTTACACCACTTCAACATGCAAAAGTACTTTTGGTAAAATGCAGGGGAACCCTATATATACAAATACACACACATGCACACATGTATATATACATATGTACATATATGATTGTCTTACTTTACAACTGCACTTTCTGTGTGTTATGTGGAAGCAAGTAACATTTTAAAGCTGAAAAAGTTTTTTCCTCATTGGGGGAAATGGGTCAGAAAGGCTTGAGAGATTAAGACAAAATAATGAATGAAGTTAAGCATGTGTTCTCACTGAGCTAATAACTTTTCAAAATACTACAGTGTGTATAGCTAAGCGCTTAAACGTGTGTGTGTGTGTGTGTGTGTGTGTGTGTGTGTGTGTGTGTGTGTGTGTGTGTCTCTGTGTGTGTGTATCTGTCTACACATGCACATTTTGTTTTAAACCAGATGCACTCTTGCAAATTCTGTAAATGCAGAGGAAAGCAAATGCTTGCCATTTCTATGGTGTGTACATTTACTTTTAGTGGGCATCTAAACCCCTAAAGCAGGAGGAAATTACAGATGCCTTCCCTCAGAACTGTAACATTCCTCTTAATCCATTTCCACAGAGAGGATGTATGAATTTGATTGGAAGTCTGATACTGAACTAGATGGTGGTAACCTTTGCTAACACACAAAATGAATAAACAGAAAAAAGTAGCTGCTTCAAAGGTTCAGCTCTGAGCCTTCATGACTGAAGGGTTAGTAAAAATTGTCTCTCCAGTAGATAATAAGACATGTGAGAAAAGGACATTCCAGGAACACGAAGAAAGTGAGAGAGGTGCCTCGCTTGGAGGTATTGTGGAAAAAAAGCCATGAATATGACCGAGACAACCCAAGGTTCGATTAGTGGTTTGGGTGCTGGAAGAGCCAGGAACATGAGGGTAGGTCTAAGTGGTTCATACCAACTCACACATCCTGGGAAAGGGAAAATGTGTTCCCAGTCATCCAAACATCTCCTATGAAAACACAAACTTGTATGATGACAAGGGCCGTAGTAACAGGGCACAGAGGCTTGGACACAGGGCTGTGAAGTTAGGCCTCTTAGGTGTGTGTGTGTGTGTGTGTGTGTGTGTGTGTGTGTGTGTGTGTGTGTGTGTGTGTGTGTGTATACCTGTGTGTGAGTACGCACATTTCACCGGAGGGTACATAACAACCCTGCGGTGATGCAGACACTCACATTATCTACCATGAGATGTTGGTAAACACCTAACCACAAAAGTCATGATGGCTGCCTGAAGGACATCTTCCCAACAGAGCAGAGCTGATACTTGGCAGGCAGCAGGGGAGAAAATCTATTAAAAAACAGAAAGTCCAAAGTAAACAAGACTGATGTAGCACATGAAACTACTGATTAAGTCCATGCAGTCAGGACACAGGAAATCAAGTCAGTGTTATATGACTTGCTGGAACTGTAAATGCTAATGGTAAGACAAAGGCTAGCTGACATGGCAATAGTAGAATACAACTTAACAGATGTTATTCAGTATTTATCCACTGTTCACAAGTATGGAATTTCTCTAAGCAAAGCCCCTGTCATAACAAAGTTCTCATTTATCAAAGAGTAAAAAACAGCGCAAAGTTTAAAAAGAGTAAAAAAGGCAGCAGAAGAAAAATCATTGTAATGCAAAGGGAGAAATGGAAGAGTGCATGTGTGTGTGTGTGTGTGTGTGTGTGTGTGTGTGTGTGTGTGTGTTGTATGCACATGCGAATGTTTGTGAGTGGCATGGGAGAGTCATCACTAGCACAAAAAAGAAGGAAGCAAATGATGCCATGTTCTGGTGGTCTTGTTTCTCCAAGGATGTAAACAGGGTAGAAACAGCACAAAGTAGGGCAATACGAATGTGCATTGTTTGCATGATAACATACATGTAACGAACATAAGTTCTGGGATTGGAAATGAGATCTATGAGGTATGGTATAAACTATCAGCTGGCTCAGTGGTGTACGTGAAGTTCTGAAAGGTAAGATCTAATACAAAACAAGACTGTAAAAGCTATGTTGAAAAAAAGTATGTCTTCATAGCAAATAAGGTAGATGCGCTGTGAGACAGATGTTGGAGAACTGTAGCAATGACATTTTAAACAAAATATGTCACAAGCTGCTACCCAAAAGTTAAGACTCCTGTACAAAAATATGAGTAAAACAGCAGCAAAACACAGGAGTACGAGTCGGCAGAATAAAATCCACATCAATGAATCTCCGTAATGAAGATTTTATCCATGAAATGAAGACTGTTTTATCTATTGGTGAAGTGAAGACTGCCTGCCTTGTGTTTTGTTTCATTACGGAGATTCGTTGATGTGGATTTTATTCTGCCGACTCGTACTCCTGTGTTTTGCTGCTGTTTTACTCACATTTTAAACAAAGTTGGAGATCTGCTATGATCTGCATCTTTTGCCACAAATAAGGGGAAAACACAGAGATCAAATGAGCACGCAGGTCATTAATTTCTTGTTGTTCCAATTTCATCACCCAATGCTATATGATCTGGCTCGCTCATTCTATACCTAGACTGTGAACAGCCTCTGGATGTATGGTTCACTATCTCAGCTTCTCTACAAGTAAATTCCTTTCTGATATAGTCACTACAGTAGTTGTGACACAACCTAAATTACTGGCAGGGGATGACAGATCTTCATCTACGTTAAAGTATCCCCTCTTTTCTACATTTCCCTCTAAATGTGCTATTCACTTGGTGTTAGAAAGCCTTTGCATAAATAACAGTGTTTCCCATGTCAGTATGGCATGCAAGTGTCTGTAGTATATACTCCTTCCAACAGAAGAGGGTACAGTACTGCCCCAAAGTCTCAGCATTTCCTACTTGCCGTTGGGAGGAAAGGTGGGTTGCTTTTGATGGATGCTTCTGTACTATACAGTACAGGTTGTCTATTGCCTGTTACATAAACTAAATATTGTAACTCATTCAGTCCTGAGCAGCAGGAGGCTAATTAAGCCCCTTCTTCTAAGCTAGGAAAGCAATAACTTCCTCAGAACGTTTCTCCAAAATAATCTATTGAAAATGCACTTCATAAGATTTGCAATATCTTACAGACAATGTAAGTTACAGAAAAAATGTAAAATATGAAAGGTCCTTGGTAGACAGTGGACTACAACACTGATGCCGGTACTGAAAGTCTGTATGTAGATGCTGATTTTACATTGCGGATTTATAAAAGAAAAATATTATTTTATTTGCTAAAAATTACTAGTGTTAAGGCAAACAAAGGGTTCCAAGACATCAGTGGTAGAATGGTTCACCTGTCTGAGCACTTTCCAATAACAAGACAGGAGGGGTAGCACAGTGCTGTTTTGTAATACTGCTTACCCTGTGCAAATTACATACATGATATGTTTACAATATTTCAAAACAATATGAAGCTAGAAACCATGCATGTTATGTAGCAGGTATCAATGGCAACATTGTGTGCCTTAATGTTTTGTAGAAGAGGACAACATTTGTTCACCTGTAAGTCATACAGATTTTATGAAATTAATGAAGCTACAAAAATGTTGTTAATGATTATAACTGACTTACCAAAGAAACATTTATACCTTAGTGTCTTCATGCTATCTACTATCTTTTAATTTACTTTTCTTACTAACGCTCACTGCTTGCATCCACTATATAAAATAAGACAACCACACTTCATTTTTCCATTATTAATGTAAACTTGTAAAAATATGCATATTTGTCATAATTTTTGTAAATGCTTCTACATAACTGCTTCTCCATACATTCTATGCTGTGTTTCCCAAAGCATGCTTAGGAAATCATGTTAACTTGCAGATGCCACCTTGATGCCGTACCTGAACAACGACTTTAAAAACACTGCAGAGTACACTTGTCAAAAAGAGTGTAGGGATAGGGAAATCTCCTGTACAGGACATACAGGAACTCTGACTTCCTGATGACAACAGTCTTCTAAAAAACAATGACTTAAGATGAAATGAAAATGCAAGAAAGATAGAAAAAAAATGAAATGCTTACCTTCTCCCCTCCTCCTTGCTTTCACATCAGGTATTCGTCCAGGTTAGATAAGCAAGCAGTTTGGTTATTCTATTTTGAGACAGTCACTCCAAGAAGTAATGACTGACAGGTACAGCCCAATGTCCTAGGGTCCTGCTCAGTAACTAATGGGCCTTTGTAGTGTGGGCTCAAAAACCAGCATTCATCCTTGCTGGCTAGCTAGTGGAAAGACTGCAGACTTTCCAGATGCACTATTTCTACTTAAGAAGGTCACAAAGCTCATTGGAAAATGATCATCTTGGTGACCAACTGCGGCACAATACCAGGGTGCATCCTTCACTTGCAAGATGCATGCATGCAACTCAAGGACTAATGATGCATGCATATATGTACAAAATGCACTATTTGCCTTCATTCCATGCTAAACAGTTGCAAAGGACATTCAATGGAAATTACACCAACTTCAGTATAAAGCAATGTCAGGTATGTGAGTGCAGCCCTACCATTTTCCTGTTCATTTCTCAAAAATAAAAAATCAGCTTTGTCTCCTACAAATGATGGGTTGACATAAATGAGCAAGATAAAAATAACTGGCTAAGTCTTAGCATGCATGCATGGGACACATGCAGCATAACGAGGACATATTAAAAAATCAAAGCTATAAAATTATTTTCATTTTCTGTCAGACTACAAAACACCTAACATTCTTTCTTTAGGGCACTGCAGTGCTCTGCTCCTGTTTTCATGATGACAATGAAGACAGATATCAAGGTAACCACTCATTTTGTTCAAGGTTGTGCTGAACTTGTCAGCATACCTAACACAGTATGATTAGTATAGTAATTAATGAATTAGTAACAAACCTGAGTTTGATTGACTAGCAATGATGACAAAAGTCTAAACTCTGAGTCATCATATACAATTACTGATAAGGTTCTGTACCTAAAATAAATATAATCTGAAATGTAATAAGTAATGTGTTATGTACAGATTGCTGTACTAGGCTCAGTTTTCATCTCTGGGTATTGCAAGCACCAGTGACATTTTATTTCTTCTTTGAAATGCTTGTATTTGGCTACTAAGATGCTATTGGAACTGACATTACCCACAAGTGAAAACAGAGACCATGCAAAGGACATCTCACAACACTTTTAAAATGGAATATGTCACTAACAGACTCCCTAACACACTACACTTATGACACCATCTCCTTCAGTATCTGCTCATTCCCTCTGCCCACCCAGGGAGAACTACCACTCTGTCAGATGGACTACATTAAACGCTGGCAAATGGGACAGTGTGCCACACATTAAAATGTACACAAATGGCATAGTTACTGTCCCTACAGAACAAAGTGAAACAAAAATTTCTGAAATACACAAAAAACTATGTCGTTCTCCTTTGCATTTCTGTTATAGGTTTCATTAAATGCTTTTGTTATATAACAGTAACATCTTACAAATCTTACCTTAAGCCTCCAAAGCGGGTATGCGGAGTCTGGATCCCTGTTAAAAAACCTTGTCGTCTTTGTACCTGCACTTAGCAAGTACTCTGCTGGCAAACCCTGCGTCTGTGAAATGTACCGAATCTGAGAGACAAAAGTAAGACAAAAACAATGAGAAAAATCGACCTTATAAGTCTAATGTAGCCAACATCCTGGCCTTTTACTAGTAGCCCCACCAGGAATGCGGAAACTAAAGTATGCTTATAGAAAAAATGTTAACATTCTAGAGGCCTAAAACTTTGAGATAATGGCCATGATGCAAGAAATAGTCTGCACTGTGTTCAGATTCAATAATGGTACAGTAAATAAAAAATTAAAAGGCATACTCAGTAAATACTTATTACCAGATATCATTCTGCAGTATAGCTTACAAAAATGAAACAAAACATTTATAACAAAAGTAGACTGCACAAACGTGCTCTGTTCCATTACCTATACAACACCATTAAAATACGCAGCAATATATAGAAAACAGTCATTCCAAGGTTGCTACTACCAGCCTCAGGTTAAAAAGAAATTAACCCATGTACACTCTAATAAAAAGCAATTCCAGCAAGTATGTTGCAAAACACCACCAAAACCATCACCCTTAAACAATGACACAATTTTTCTTCATTTTCTCCTCTGTCTTTCCATGATTGTTGACCTCTCACCCCCCCCCCCAAGCTTAATGTACTCACTACCAAAGGAGAAAGTGCAATGCTAGGTAGTGTGCGCCTACTTCCACAACAATGAAAACAAAGTCTACTGACCAATACATGGTGGTAAGTCTGCAGTTACTTCATGGGCCCGGTTCCAACAGAATTGTTCTCAGTGTAATGTAGTGCACCCAAAGGTGTAGCTGAATAGTGTATGGGTTCCTTCCTACCTGACTCTGGTGACACCCCTATTTACACCCAACACACTAAGGTTGCAAGTAATAACAGATTTTATTCTAGATGGCAACTCTAGTCTTAACAGGCAACAGCACAGTAGCAAACACATTATTGCAGTAGCACAAAGTTTAGCAATAAGCCAATATGAGGTATACATACAGTGAAATTACACCTCCCAGAACTCAATAAGAGAGGTCTTGTCATTCAGATATGAGCAAAAATGTAATGTCATTAAGCAGTAAAGATTCTATAATGCAACAATACTAACAGCAGCTATAACCTTGATCAGTTCCAATCAGATCAAACTGTGAAAACACTCTATTATACCCTGTTCACTGGCCAGTGACTACTTACAGTCTTAATGCCGGCATGAAGGGGCCCGAAGTTGGAGCACATATGAAACCCGGGTATTTGTAATCCACAAAACATTTAAAGGGAAATCCACACTGAGGGGTGAGTAACATGAGATCCACAAAACGACAGCCAGTACTATTTTAAGATAAAGCTATACAGTTCCAGTTCAGAAAAGGAAAAAGAGAAAAGCCCAGGCCCATAGTCCCAGACAAAGCTATACCACAATCTTATGAAAGTATAAAATGGCAACCAAAGCCTCTCACCATTCTGTCGATAATATTCGGGATGTCAGGCACCGCAGTTTCACTGATGAGAAGTGTAGAGATCACCCAACAGCCATCTGGTAATTGAAAACGACTTCTTTACAATAGGCACAACAACATTCCTGTCCTTGCTGATCAGATGCAGCATGGGACTACTGGTTCCAGACTTCTCTCCTGATGCCACAGATCACCATCAACCAGGTTTTCAAATGAGGGAAAAAGCATGATCTGCAACCTCACTTCCCTCTCCCAGACACTAGACACATCCAGTTTTAATGAAAGCCCCCCCCCCCCCCATCCCTTCATCCTGTCTTTTCTTTCTGATCTCTTTCACTTTTGTTTCTCTCTTTTATATCAAATGAAAAGGAACTACACACTGTGGTGTATTGGAAAAGTGCAGTATGATAAACATACAGTGAAATACAGTGGGAGCTGCACTCTCCCTCCACTTGAAAACTTGGGTCCTCCTAAGTCAAAGGTAGAATTGCAGCAATTTATATATATATATATATATATATATATATATATATATATACACACACACACACAAACACTAAGGCACCATCAACTGAACAGTATTTCTGCATTCAAAAGGTACATCCCACCAAACCTGATCAACATTATGCTTAACTTGGGATGGGGTGTCACCAGTTGAGCAGGAGGCATAGGGATCATGGGCGTACACTCTCCAATGAGCAGTGGTCACAGGCTCTTCTGTACTATGTCCCAAACTGTCATATGTAAGCCTCTGTGGGGGCCGAATCAATCTCTGAGGCTTTGGTTTGAAACAGATAACGGCACAGAAACAGCACTCAGTCTACTGTTGGTGCTGGACTGTTCAAAGTGACAAGGGACAAGTTCCGGTGAATTTACATTGAGATTGCAGTCCATGTGGTCTTGAACATCATCATAGAAAAGTAACAAACAAACAACAACTGTACCACCGCTAGGAAGTTTATTATAAAACAGATAAGCGCTTTCAGGGATGTGCCCCTTCATCAGACAACTCACAAAAACAATTCATTCCTTATATAGTAGAAGCACCTGCTATCACTTAAGTCTTAAAGATACAGTGTTAAATACAAATGCTTTAACCTGGTCCACTCTAGTATATCTTGAATATGCATATATCTGGTTCAAAAATTCATAAATATTAGAACACATATTATGTATATGAATCATGGTTAATAATGGCATAATGGTTAAGGTGTTTACCCCACAGACACAACATGCAGGGTTCGACCCCCACATGGGGCAACTGGCTAGGCTCAAAATGGCTCACAAGGATGCCCAGTACCAATCTATGAACCTATGAACCTATATCAAATTTGCTAAAACCATGTCCTACTATGCAAACAATTTAAAAAATATATAAAAAATATACATGTACATATGTAAATAAAAATGTATGTATATAAAAATGTATATACATAAGAAATGCATAAACAACTTGGTATGTCATAATGACAGAACATAAATGCAATAAATAAAATTATACATTAAAGTTCAAATTCATGTATTATCTAATGCTAAATACAGTAAGCATATTAGCTGGTACACTAGATTTGTGGATGACATCTTTTTGCTATGGAATGGCCGATTTAAATGAATTATTTGCTTATTTGAACAATACTACTATGTTCCTTAGGTTCACATCTAAGTATTCTGTACATGAGATTGATTTCTTGGGTGTTAAGGTTAGGAAAGACAATTTAATTCACATCAAAACCAGCCTATATAGGAAACCTGTTAGGAAGAACAACTACCTGCACAAGTATGCATCCTAACCATACCAAATGGAATATCATTAAGGGTCAAGTCTACAGGACATGTACATGTATATTTTTTATATATTTTTTCTAGATATTTATATACATCATTTTTTCTTTTCTATATATTTTTATACACACATGCATACATATTTATACTTACATTGATACTGTTATACTTCAACATGCTTTTTCATACACATACATATTATATTTTATATGGTGTTAGTGCACTATAGATATATTTATATCTATGCTGCATGTTATAGTTTATGTTTTTAAAAAATTGTTTACATAGTAGGACATGGTTTTAGCAATTTTGATATAGGTTCATAGATTGGTACTGGGCGTCCTTGTGGGCCATTTTGAGCCTAGCCAGTTGCCTCATGTGGGGGTCGCACCCTGCATGTTGTGTCTGTGGGGTAAACACCTTAACCATTATGCCATTATTAACCATGACTCATATACATAATATGTGTTCTAATATTTATGAATTTTTGAACCAGATATATGCATATTCAAGATATACTAGAGTGGACCAGGTTATAGCATTTGTATTTAACATTGTATCTTTAAGACTTAATTGATAGCAGGTGCTTCTACTATATAAGGAATGAATTGTTTTTGTGAGTTGTCTGATGAAGGGGCACATCCCTGAAAGCGCTTACCTGTTTTATAATAAACTTCCTAGCTGTGGTACAGTTGTTGTTTGTTTGTTACTTCAACTATATTTATTTTACACCAGCTGTTTTATTAGTTGGTAGAGGATTTCTGTGTTTTGCAATCATCATAGAAAAGTCCACTAAAACCCCAGTCATCATCACTGTCCTCCTCTCCTTCAGCAGGAGGAATCATAGGCCCTTGAACATTTGGGAGGATATCTCCTATCCGCCTTAGTCTTCTGGATGGCCTTGAGTTAGGTTTTCGCTGAGCCATTTTGAGTTCCGGATTCAATGATTCTGCCTGTGAAGACTGGTAGAGATGGGTGAAGGCTGCTAGCCCAGTCAAATAGAACTTGGTACATAATTCTGTCATTTGTAAATATGAATGTTGAAATACAGGCTTGTTTTCTTAAATGAAAGAATATGCTGTGAAATGTTGAACTTAAAACAATGTAGCAACATTGCCCTCTGCTGTAAAGAAAGCTCAGTCAAGCATTTCTTGGCTGTCCTTTGAAATTAAAATTATTTCATGTCTGTCCCTTTGAAGTTAGAATTTGGAGTCCATGAGTCTGGAGTGAAGCATCCTGCCTATTGTTTTAACGTAAGGAATAATTACTAGAGTTTACATATGGAATGTCTTTTATGGCTGTAGTTTCCTGCAGGTGCAAGATGACAAGAATGTAGTATCTGTCAGCCTGGGAACACCAGGAAAGTGTGAAAAAATGATGTAATGGGAATCAGGACTGAAAATAGCAATTTAAACAGAGAGGAGCAGAAGGCATTAAGCATTTTGTTGTCTGGACCATCAAACTCCCAACACTGTCTTGCTCATATGTAAGTTATCTTAGACTTGTGTTTTCTTTTAGAAATAGCTAGGAACTAGAAAGATTAGACTAAGTGTTTTTCTGTGATGTCAGAACTGTACTACTGATTTATTTTAAGTATTTCTGAGTGATCTCTGAACTCTTGACTAGCACTGTGTAGTAGAAAGTATTGTCTTGTGTTTTTATTATTTATTATTAAATATTTTAAAACCTTTTAACTGTGGCTGGCTTGTGTAGAGATAATTTAAGCTCTAGGGTACACTGCATATTTATAGAGTTTACTGTCCAAGTCATTCTAAATAAGCCTTGACTGTTTAGTCACAACTACCAATTGGATAATAATATTGCACAGTAATAATTGGACACCCTTTTAAGGGCCTTTGAGTAGCTGATAGTTATTAGTGGGTGGTGGCAAGTGGAACTACCGTACAGTCTGGGAGAAAGGGGCACAGCTGGAGAAACTGTGCCAGCCTTCCCCAGGAGTGTCTGTGTGGTTGTATAAACTCTTCTCAAAGTGCGTGTGTGTGTGTGTGTGTGTGTGTGTGTGTGTGTGTGTGTGTGTGTGTGTGTGTGTGAGCTACTTGGGGAGGGACACGAAGCACTGGTTGGACAGAGAGGGTGCTAGAGGTTTTAGCTTGCCCACTAAGCTGAGATCTGGACCCTATAGCTGTGCCAGTGGGGAGTCTTATTGGGGACCTGGAGAGCAAGGGAGTGACCAGCCCCAGACTGACTGTGATCTCTGTGTGCTGTTAAGGGAAATTGCACTACACTCTGTGTATTTGTTATCTTTTCCTCATCTATGAGACACCCTCTGTGGTGTTAGTGGTGAGGATTGAGGCTCCTTGATTGCTGGGCTAGGGCATGGGCGTCACACTGCCAAAGGCATTAAGTTGTTGCAGTGCCAGGTTTTGATGGGTCCTTCTTTCCCCTCAGGGCAGACTTGGTAGACAGGGATGTTAGGTAGCTGAGAACAAATGATGTAGATATCAGATCCCCAATGGTCAGCTAGTTTATGCTTTCCTTGCAGGCCCAAGGTTCTCAAGAGAACTCTGTCCCCTGGTTGCAAGTCATGTATCTTCACTTTCTTGTCATAGTAGGCCTTGTTTCGCTGATGTCTTTGTCCTGTTGATTGTTCAGCTAGCTCATAGGCCTGTCTGAGGTGCTTCTTGAGTCTCTCCACATAAGTGCCATGAGATTGCACTGGCATATCATCAGCTGTGACTCCAAAAGTTAAATAACAGGAAGATGAACTTCTCTTCCAAACATTAAGAAGTAAGAGGAGAATCCTGTAGCATCATTTTTAGTACTGTTGTATGCATGCACCACTGTGGCTATATGTCTACTCCATGGACTCTTCTTCTCAGCAGATAGTGTTCCCAACATGTCTAGTAAAGTTCTGTTGAAACTCACAGGCTGAGGATCCCCTTGAGGATGACAGGGAGTGGTGTGACTTTTCTGAATTCCCAAAAGAGTGAGTAGTTCATGAACAAGTTTGCTCTCAAAGTCATGCCCTTGATCTGAGTGTATCCTTTCTGGCAGGCCATAGTGTACAAAGAACTTCTCAAGAAGTAGTTTTGCCAGTGTAATAGCTTTCTGATTGCGAGTTGGAAATGCTTGAGCATATCTGGTATAGTGGTCTGTTACCACCAGCACATTACTGATCCCACCTTCGTCCAGTTCAATGCAAAGGAAATCTATACAGACAAGTTCCATGGGCCCATTACTCTCCATTTGACCCGATGAGGCAGCTCTGGTGGGCAGAGTCTTTCTCTGAATGCAGCGAAGACATGTACGACAATAATCTTCAACATTTTGTTTCATGCATGGCCAGTAGAATCTGACTCGTACAAGTCCAAGAGTTCTGTCGTAATCAGATGACCATGTTCATCGTGCAATGACTGAAGTACTACTTCTCGATACTTTTGAGGAATCAACAATTGCCATTTTTCACTGCCAAGTGCACTAGGAGATCTCCTATACACTAGCCCATTTCGTATCTGGAGTCTGTCCCATTCTTTAACCAAAAGTCTTGCCAGTGGATGAATATCTGTGCAAAGCATATCAACTTCTCTAAAGAAGCTACCACCAGCTGACCTAAGGGATCTTCTCTTTGATCTCTCCTGAGGTCACTGTTACTCAAAGCTGGTAGTGATGAAGCCTGTAAAGTGACCAGATTACAGTAAGCTTGGGGTATGCTTTGCAGACAGCCCCAACTTCTGGGCCCAACATTCAGTTTGTTGGTAGCAGGTTGCAATCTGGCACATAGCTCTCACTCCTGGTGCTGGAATTTCCACCCATTCATCATCGGGGTGTAAATCCCCATGAGGTCTTCTGGACAAACCATCAGCATCTCCATTTTTGTGTCCTGGGCGATATATTAAACTGAAGTTGTAGTTGGATAAAGCTGCCATCCATCTGTGACCAGTAGCATCTAGCTTTGCAGTGGTCTGGATGTATGTCAGAGGGCTGTTGTCAGACTGAACTTCAAATTCAGCCCCATAGAGGTAATCATGCAGCTTGTCTACTACAGCCCACTTTAAAAGCAAGGAATTCCAACTTGTGTGCAGGATAGTTCCTTACTGTTGGATATAAACTTTGACTGATAAAAGCCACAGGTCTCAGTTTCTTGTCATGCTCCTGGTAAAGGACTCCGCCTAAACCATCTCTGCTAGCATCCACATGTAATGTGTACGGCTTTGTTGAGTCGGCATATGCCAGCACTGGGGCATGTGTGAGACAATACTTAAGCTGTTCAAATGCCTCTTCACACGCAGGAGTCCAACGACTCTTGATGAATTCTTTAGAGCCTCTCGGTCCCTTTGGCTTCTTCAGAAAGATGTCGTCATCTGTTTCATCTGCTTCCTCATCATTTCGGAGAAATTGATTGAGTGGTCTTGGTATCTTTGAAAATCGTTCCACAAAGCTTCTATAGTAACTGCAGAATCCAAGGAAAGATCGCAGCTCTGTGTTGGTTCTGGGTCTGGGCCAAGATGTCACAGCTTCAACTTTGCTGGGGTCTGTGGATATTCCATTTGCAGACACTACATGTATCTCACAGGTCACTGAAGTTTGGAAAAATGTACATTTGTCCAGTGACAACTTCAGTCCTTCCTTCTCAAGTCTGTCCAATACTTTTGTCAGTCTTTCTTCGTTTTCCTCTAGTCTTCCCAAAGATGATGTCATCAAGGTAGACTAAGACTTCCAGGAGATGCATGTTTCCAACTTTTCTTTCCACGAATCTTTGGAAAGTTGCCAGTGCATTTGATAAACTTTGAGGTAGGCGATCAAACTCAAAACATCCCAAAGGAGTGATGAAGGCAGTCTTCTCTTTATCTTCTGGGTGCATAGGGATTTGATCGTATCCACTACTTAAGTCTAGCACACTGAACCAATTACTGCCCACCAGGCAATTTAGAGCATCTTCAATCTGGGGTGTTGTGTACTGGTCTGGAATGATTCGCTGATTCAGAGTACAATAGTCAACACACATGCAAATTGACCCATTCTTCTTCCTGACAACGAGAATAGGAGAGACATATGGACTTCTTGACTCTCAAATTAGCCCTGCGGCTTTAAGTTCTTCCATATGTTTTCTCAAGTCCTCCAGATCTCCTGGGGTTACCCTTCTGGAACTTTCCCTGAAAGGTCAGTCTTCTTTTAATCTTATTCGGTGTTTTGCACTTTTCGCACAACCCACATCCAGCTCACTTGTAGAAAAAATATTTTTCTTCTTCATCAACAGCTCTATAGCTCTGGTTACCCACTCAAAGGACAGAATACCACCTCCTAGATCAATATCTTCCAGCTTCAGCTCGTTGACACTGCTCTTGTTTCTTGTCAAAACAGAAGCAGGTAAGGGAGTGGCAGCATAAACATTTTCCAAAAGCACTTGTGAACGCAGGACAATGGGTGTACTTTCTTTATTCTTCAACCCCACAGGCAAAGTATCATAAGGATGCTTCACCTTGTCAGCAGGCCAAACTTTGGGGACTAATTCCAGCCCTGGTGGCAAGTCTATTTCTTGATCCATTTCCATCATGAGATGAGCGGAAGCTGTTTGTCCACACATCCTCACTTTGGCCCTCAGGCAGGTGACCTGACCAGGAAGAATTATTTCTTCTTTCGCAGGAAGGGTCCATACATGACCAATTTCATCTTTCTTACTATCCTTCTCCTTCTGAAGAGCACAAAAAGCTGGTCTCAGGAGTGGATGTAATGTTGGGTGCTCTGAGGCATCAGCATTCTTCTGACAAGGTCAGTATTTCCCCCACTAAAATAGATGCTGAATCCTTTCCTTTTGGCCTGAGGCACACAACAGTGAGAGCTTCAAAAACTTTTGTTGACCCAACAACTGAGGTGGAAAATTCTAACTTGAGTGAGACATAACCATCATATGGGAACTTCGTGTCAGTTAGCCCCCAGATCTCCAAGTCTTCTAATTTTCCAAGTGGCAAATACTTTTAAGTATTTCTGGTAGAAGTCTCTGAACAAAATGGTGATTTGTGCAACAGTATCCAACAATGCTTTACTGTACACATCCTCTATCTTCACTGCCACGATAGGGGATGGTCTCACTAGGCCATCAGGTACTTTCTGTTTGCGGTGTTGTTCAGCCATACGGCAGTCAGCATGTTGTTGAGGTACAGTCAGTTGGCTTCACCATTTTAAAGGATGGAACTCTTTCTTAGTAATCCTTTGTGATTTTGGATGCTGAGACTTTTGCTGAGATGGCTTTCCAATTTGGCTGTTCTCTTACACCTGCCCTTTCCCTGACTGTAGTGCGGTCTCGGAGTTAGAATATTTAGTTAGGGAGGGTGAAGCCCCCCACTTAAATATGTTTGTTTTTGTGTGGCTTTGGTGTTTGGCCAATCAAATTTTTTCCGTTGGAAAGAAATTGGTGATTTGGCCGTTTGATAACCTTGGTGTTTGACATTTTCGTGTCAAACAAGTCAGAGTCAACATTTTAACATGTCGACATTATAATATAGACCCAACCATGGCTCCCATTTAGCAATGCTGCAGGTTCCTGCTTGTGTTCCCTCACTGCTTTAGTTGATGTTGAATATGGAGATTTGGCTTCCAACAGGGCTTCCTCTTCCCTCAATTCTTTAACGAATTGAGAAAAGGTTAGATTTTCTTTCCTATCTCTCATCCTCAGTTCTCACATAATGGGATCCATAGGTTGAGCTCCTTGTAAAATTTGACTGATTCGTACTTGGTCAGCTACTTTCAGAAATTTGACCGATTCATACTTGGCCAGCTACATTCAGATCCACCCCCTTCTTTAGGATGATCTGGTGGAGAATTTTATCTAATCGATTAATGTAGTCAGATAGTTTCTCACCAACTTCTTGGTATGTATATTCAAACTGATACAATAGGTCAGCAGCCCTCCCTGTTCTTCCAAACACATCCTGCAGTACTCCTAAATAGTTCTTGGCTGTGCAATCTTGCTTACTCATCCTTAGGTTGCGTATGGTATCTGCAGCTAATCCCTTTAAACTTTCAGCTATCCGCTGCTTATTCTGAGTTTCTGGGATATCCCACTCCTCTATGGCTGTGAAGCCTGATCCAGCCAAGATTCAAAATCTTCCTCTCCCTGAGGTGTGGGTAGTTTGCCAGAGAAGAAACGTAGCTTGCGATATCCAAACCCAGTGAATGGCTGTGTATGCCTTAAGCATTTTTCTACAAGACTTCCCAAACCATTCAAAACTTCAGGCCCTATAGTATTTGTGAGCAGTGAAGCTTCAGTTTCTGGTGTAAGGTTCTGATCTGCTTGGATAGCTTCTACAGGTATTTGTTCTGTTGCTGTGCTAGTGCACTTCTCAGGGATTACCACACGGACTGCATTCTCGCCTGAAACTGATACACTAAGGTATATGCTCATACACTAGAGGACTTTTCCATTCTAATAGGGCCAATGTGCTCTGTTCTATAGTGTCCATGATGCTGTCTAATAAAAATCCATGACAACTGGTAAGGATTCTGTGATTTGATGTATTACTTGTCAGTCTATGTGACACCTGGCAACACTAGAACAAAGCAGTGCTCTGACTGAGCATTGTTCATAGGTTCATAGGTTCATACTAGGCTATCTGCCCGAGGGCATTTACAAGCCTAGCCCATAGTTTTGTGGCTTACGCCACCCCTTTAGTATGGGGAACTATACCCATTATTTTGCTGTGCCTCTGTTGAGCAGTGACACTGAGGTAATCCCTGGGGTATATCTGCGATCTCCCATCCATTGGTCAAGATTTCTCTTGAACAAGGCCAGCGAGGTGCTCTGCCTCACATATACCGGGATTTTATTCCACAGCTGTCTGCACCACTTAGCGGCTACTTCTAGGTTCATCCTGCTGCTGGTGTTGCTTTACACATATTCAGGGGAATAGGGCAGAGTTCTAGGCAGTACAGGCAATCCTGGACGAGCCCCCAAATGTAGCGCACCCGCAGGGGTAGCTGAATAGTGTATGGGTTCCTTCCTACCTGACTCTGTTGACACCCCTATTTACACCCAACACACCAAGATTGCAAATAATAACAGACTTTATTCCAGATGGCAACTCTTGTCTTAACAGGCAACAGCACAGTAGCAAACAAATTATTGCAGTAGCACAAAGTTTAGCAATAAGGCAATATGAGGTATACATACAGTGAAATCACACCTCCCAGAGCTCAGTAAGAGAGGTCTTGTCATTCAAATATGAGCAAAAATGTAAGGTCATTAAGCAGTAAAGATTCTATAATGCAACCATACTAACAGGAGCTATAACCTTGATCAGTTCTAATCATACCAAACTGTGACAACACTCTGTTATACCCTGTTCACTGGCCAGTGGCTACTTACAGTCTTAATGCCGGCATGATGGGGCCCGAAGTTGGAGCTCATATGAAACCCAGGTATTTGTAAACCACAAAGTGTGTGTTGCCCATATCCTTACTTGGATAGGAGGAAGTTTCTCTGTTCACCAGTGAGAGTGGGGATCTTTGAGCAGCCTATCTGTCCCTGGAGGAGTGGTCTCAGCCCAGCAACTAGTAGTTTATTGGCCGTTTTGGGCTAATTTCTATCTCTTTCATCTCCCTGCTTTAAAACCCGCATTTGTGCAGTTTAGCGCTTGTATACAACTCAGCAAAGCTCCTCGTGGAGTCCTGCAGAGTACTACAAGCAGCAGAGCGACAAAAGGGCGACTTTCAACTGATTATTTTTTTCCTCTGCATTTTTCCTGTGACTGCTAAGTTCACCGGAAAAGCGATTTTCTAGCATTTCTGTGCTTTAAAAAGCTTTTTTTGCTGTTTGCACTTTTAAAGTCATTTAAGTCGTTTTTTGTGTTGTTTAACTGTTGTAGGCTACACATTCAAGTGCGCTAGCCTGTTCTAAGCATTTAAAGTGTTTTTTTTTGTGTAAATTTACTGTACTTTCTGCAAAAAAAAAAGAAAAAAATAGTCTTGTTTCCCGCCTTTTCTAAGCTAGTCTAGTCCAGTTTTCAGGTTCTGCTGAATTCACGGCTGTGGTACAAGTTCCTGTGTTGCCCATATCCTTACTTGGATAGGAGGAAGTTTCTCTGTTCACCAGTGAGAGTGGGGAGCTTTGAGCAGCCTATCTGTCCCTAGAGGAGTGGTCTCAGCCCAGCAACTAGAAGTTTATTGGCCGTTTTGGGCTAATTTCTACCTCTTTCATCTCCCAGCATTAAAACCCGCATTTGCGCTGTTTTGCGCTTGTATACTACTCAGCAAAGCTCCTCGTGGTGTCCTGCAGATTACTACAAGCAGCAGAGCGACAAAAGGGCGACTTTCAACTGATTACGTTTCTTTTCCCTGCATTTTTCCTGTGACTGCTAAGTTCGCCGAAAAAGCAATTTTCTAGCATTTCTGTGCTCTAAAAAGCTATGTTTGCTGCATACTTTACTATTTTTTGCTGTTTGCACTTTTAAGTGATTTAAGTCATTTTTTTGTGTTGTTTAACTGTTGTAGGCTACACACTCAAGTGCGTTAGCCTGTTCTAAGCATTTAAAGTGTTTTTTGTGTAAATTTACTGTACTTTCTGCAAAAAAAAAAAAAAAAAAAAAAAAAAAGAAAAAAAAATATTCTTGTTTCCCGCCTTTTCTAAGCTAGTCCAGTTTTCAGGTTCTGCTGAATTCAGGGCTGTGGTACAAGTTCCTGTGTTGCCCATATCCTTACTTGGATAGGAGGAAGTTTCTCTGTTCACCAGTGAGAGTGGGGAGCTTTGAGCAGCCTATCTGTCCCTGGAGGAGTGGTCTCAGCTCAGCAACTAGTAGTTTATTGGCTGTTTTGGGCTAATTTCCAGCTCTTTCATCTCCCTGCTTTAAAACCCGCATTTGCGCGGTTTTCCACGGCTTTGCGCACCGCGCAGCACCGGTTAGCTAGGGTTAAACTATTCCAGGCAATCACGAAGTCTGCTCTTCAATTTTTCCCTTGGAATTAGTCAAACTTTCAACTAAAGCACTCTAACCTTCCTTTTACAGTCCAGCACTTGCTCTAAGCTCTCAGTAAGCACTAATAAACACTAACACTCCACCCCCCTTTACTAATCAGTAGTACAAGGCTCCCAATTCACCCCTACTGGACAATCAGCAAATCAGTTCATTTATCAGTACAGGCATGTCCAAAGGGCAGTTTCAGGTGTACTCTCCAGTCCAGCTGGTGAATCTGGGAATCTTGAGGCAATGTTACAATTGCCTCATGTACACAGACAACCCTTTCCTCCTTCCAACAAACACACATGTATGTGAGAGATGCAACTATACAGCCAAACTGGAGGCCAAGTCCTCTCAACCCAAGGCTGGAACAGTCAAGTCAGGAGGAGAAGGGAAACATTTGCACCACATTACCAGTCTCACACACACCAGTTATATATGCACCAGCAAACAACACACATAAATACACTAAAACATACTTGGAGGCTCTAAATAAAAATCTGCCTAAGCAGCAGAGACCTCCAAAGCAGACATCCAAGCAACCTCCACCCTCTAACAACAACGTATCATATACTTCACAAAGTCAGTATGCCACGCAACCACAGCCTCTAAGGCTAAATAACACACCCACTAAACTAGTAATAGGTGACTCTATTATCAGGCACACTGACATTCCACTCACTAGACTGAAAAAGGAGAAGATTACTGTAAGCTACCTGTCAGGTGCCAGGATCCGCCATATAACACAAGCACTCAGGTCACTCCAAAACAAGTACAAATATGACTCTGTCATTGTACATGTTGGTGTGAACGACCTGAGACGTACCTCCCTGGACTACATGAAAAAAGAGACATAGAGGAGCTCTCTGATCATGTAGCCCAGGCCGGTATGACCCTGACCCTGAGCAGCATCTTGCCCTCACCAAGAATGATGCCACAGTATAAAGAAAAAATATCAGTTTAAACAATTGGCTAAGCTATTGGTGTCGTTCAAAGGGGATCCAGTGTCTGCCAGCCTGGGATGACATGCTCGACAAGCCACGCTGCTTCACCAGAGATGGCTTGCACCTGTCGCCCTTAGGCTTTCGAATACTGGCCAAGGCTCTTGCCATCCCCATAGTGCCTTTTTTAGGCAAGGCTCAAAAGACAAACTCACCTCCATAAACAACAGAAGTAACCAAAAACTGTGGGTAATGCTACTCAATGCCAGAAGTCTAAACCTCAAAATGCATGCACTCGAGGCACTCCTCAGCATGGAGAAAATCGATATCTGTGCAGTAAGCACCCCAGCACTACCAGGCTACAACTCATACCATACCTTTCGGCCCCAGAACCCAGACCGAAATACAAAAGGAGGGGGTGTATCTATTTTCATAAGGGATACCCATACCTCCAGGTTAGTAGCACAGCACGAGGCCTCGGAGACCATCCATGTGCAACTAACAGTGGGCAAAGCTGCTTTTCAGATCATAGCTTGCTACAGATCACCCACCATGTCTCAAGACCACCACTCAGCATTCCTGAAAACATTGGAAAATATGAAGATCCTACCAAACACCATGATACTGGGTGATTTCAACTACCCAAACATTGACTGGGAAAACTACTCAAGTACAAACTCCTTTGGCCAACGCTTCCTAGAGTTTATAAACTCAAACGCCCTGGAACAACTGGTCACCATGCCCACAAGAGGTGACAACATACTGGACCTGATCATCACCAACATGGGAGACCATTGTTCCACACCAGAGGTAAATCCCTCGCTGGTAAGATCAGACCATAAACTAATCACAATGGACATCCACATCCCGATCCCACCCCCAGTCAAGGAAGCCATTGTGAAAAACTATTAAAGAGCAAACTTCACACTTCTCACGACTGAGGTGGAAAGTTTCAAAGCCCCCTCGCTAAAGGATAATGCTGCCCAAACCGCAGAATCCTTTACAAATGCATTCTATGAGCACCTACAGGAATGCATGGATCGAGCCATCCTAAGTAAAACCAAGACTCACTCCTCCAAAAAGAGGAAACCAGTCTGGTGGTCCCCGGCCATAAACAAGCTATACAACAGAAGGAGGAAACTATTACATGATAAAGCAAAATCCCAAAAACGAAAGGCATCCTTGATCGGTATTAGCAAGAAACTACGATCCCTCATAAAATCATCCAGGGCCATTTTCGAAAGAAAAATTGCCAAAGACTCTAAAGATAATCACAAAGCCTTCTTTAGCTATGTCAAGAACCTAGGTGGCAACTCTCAGATCTGCTCTGAGCTAGTGCAAAATGGCAAAAAATACGCTGAACCACCTGACATTGCCAACATCCTGGCCGACAGGTTAAGTGCAAACTTTACCTCCCCCTCACCCCCAAAAGGGCCCGTGTCCATCCCAGAAGAATGTAGAGCCCCAGACATCACAGACATGCAGGTGAAAACAGCCCTCTCCAAAGCCAAAAACACAGCATCAATGGGACCGGATGGCATCCCAGGCTGCATCTTACACGAGTTCCAAAATGAACTAAACCCCCACCTAAATTCAGTGTTCAAACTCAGCCTTACCACAGGCTATGTACCCAAGGAATGGCATACAGCAACAGTTATCCCACTCCACAAAGGTGGTGCCACAACAGATCCTGGGAACTATCGCCCTATCAGCCTGGCTAGCCTGGTCTGCAAAGCTATGGAGTGCATCATTATGGAACTCATAAACAAAGACATTGGGAACCTCCAGATACTGGACCCTACCCAATTCGGCTTTGTTAAAGGCAGATCCTGCCTCCTAAACTTAGTTGACTTTTTTGAAAGAGTTACCAAGGCCATAGATGAGGGAAAGGTAGTCCACACAGCCTACCTGGACCTCGCTAAGGCCTTCAACACCATTCCCCACTCTGGCATTATAGATAAGCTCACCAGCTTGAACACCCTATGTCATGAGATGGTTTGCCAACTGGCTCACGGATAGAACTCACATGGTCAGAGTTGCGGGTGCCATGTCCGACTCTAAACCAGTTAGAAGTGGCGTCCCACAGGGCTCAGTCCTTGGACCCCTCCTGTTCGGTATATACTTCTCTGAGGTACAGACAAGCACGGGAGGACTGTGGCTGACCAGGTTAGCTGATGACTGCAAACTGGGGGCCATAATAAACTCTCCGGCTGACACAGACATCCTCCAGAAGGGTCTCACGGAAACAAATACTTGGTGTCAGAACCATGGCCTCAAACTAAATGCCAAAAAGTGCATAGTCATCCCCTTTGGGAAAAACAAAGTGCCCACAAATTATCACATAGGTGGTAATCCACTAAGTACGGAAGATGTAATTAGGGATCTGGGGACCCTGGTAGACAGCAACCTCTCCTTTGATAATCACATTGCCAAAGTGGTTAGAAAATCCTTCTATGTAGCCCATCTAATCACGAAAGGGTTCACATCTAGATCAAGAGAGGTCATCGTGCCCCTCTACTCATCACTCATTAGGCCCATAATAGAGTACAATGCCCCATTTGGAATGTACCTTACTCGACAGCTGCAACAGCTGGAAAGACCACAGAAGTACCTCACCAAGAGGATCGTGGGCCTCAAACAGATGCCCTATGCAGCTTGACTAAAGAAACTCCAGCTCTACTCGGTTGCATACCACCTGCTCAGAGGTGATCTCTGCCTAACGTACAAGGCCATGTCTAACCCGGAATTAATGGACATGCTCCACCTCAAGAAAATCAAATCTCTTAGAGCCACACGCTCCAGCGAGTTAAACCTCAGCACAACAATAAACAGGACATGCTGGAGAGACAGATTCCTGTCCCAGAGACTTCCATCGCTCTGGTTTAGAATCCCATTTTATGTTAGGCAGAGCCCTTCACTGACTCTTTTCAAGAGAAATCTTGACGAGTGGATGGGAAGTCATAAATTTACCCCTGGGATCACTTCAATGGCCCTGCTAGACAGAGGCACAGGAAACTAATTTAAAAGGGAGGCGAAAGCCGACACATTCTGGCTAGGCTTATAAATGCCCTTGGGCAGATATCCTAGTACCTACCTATGAAGCTATGAACAAAGCATTTCAAGGGGAGGGCGGCCGTGGTGGTGCAGCGGTTAGCATTGCCACCTCACAGCAAGAGGTTCTCTGGTTCGATCCTCGGCTGGGGTGCCTTCTGTGCGGAGTCTGCATGTCCTCCCTGTGGTTGCATGGGTTTCCTCCAGGCACTCTGGTTTCCTCCCATATTCCAAAGACATGCTGTTGGTAGATTGGACACTCTAAATTGGCCCTAGGCGTGAGTGTGTGTGTGTGTGTGTGTGTGTGTGTGTGTGTGTGTGTGTGTGTGTGTGTGTGTGTGTGTGCGTGCGTGCGTGTGTGTGCCTTCTGTGGAAGGTTGGGTGTCGGGCTGGCAACTTGACACTGTAAAACTCCTCTGCCAATCATGAGCGGACAGGTGATCCGCTGTGGCGACCCCTAACCAGAAAAAGCCGAAAGAAGAAGAAGAAAAAAGCATTTAGGAGGAAATCCACACTAAGGGGTGAGTAACATGAGATCCACAAAATGACAGCCAGTACTATTTCGAGATAAAGCTATACAGTTCCAGTTCAGAAAAGGAAAAAGGGAAAAGCCTAGGCCCACAGTCGCAGACGAAGCTATAGCACAATCTTATGAAAGTATAAAATGGCGGCCAAAGCCTCTCACCACTTTGTCGATAATATTCAGGATGACAGGTACTGCAGGTCCACTGATGAGGTGTAGAGATCACCCAACAGCCGTCTGATAATCAAAAATGGCTTCTTTATAATAGGCCCAACAGCATTCCAGTCCTTGCTGATCAGATGCAGGCGTGGGACTACTGATTCCAGACTTCTCTCCTGATTCCCTTTCCACAGATCACCATTGACCAGGTTTTCCAAGGAGGGAAAACCACGATCTGCAACCTCACTTCCCTCTCCCAGACACTAGACACATCCGGTTTTAATGCAAGGCTCCTTATTCCTTCACCCTGTGTTTCAGTCTGATCTCTTTCACTTTCGTTTCTCTCTTTTATATCAAATGAAAAGGAGCTCCACCTTGTGGTGTATCGGAAAACTGCAGTCTGATAACCATACAGTGAAATACAGTGGGAGCTACAGTAAGTAACCACTTACATTGGAGAGCAGGTCTTTTGGAATCTGTCTCCCAGTGTAAGCCTTTTTACAGACAGGCCTTATACTAAAGTAAGTCAATTAGACTGACAGCAAGTCTTTCAGAATCAGGGCAGACTTACACTGAGATTACCTCTTTTGGATTCTGGCTTCCTCTGCTTGGTACTTTTACTGTAGTATCTCTTTTGTGGGAAACTTGTAGTGCAGCATGTTTTCCATTTGCTTTGTGACAGTTTGCAAACGTTTTTTGGCTTTCTTTCTGGCAGTACCAAAGTACTCCTGGTTTCTGTATAGATTGTGAACTGTGTATATGTACCTCAGTGGTGGTTTTGTAGCTTGGATGCTTTGAAGAATAATCTCCACATCGTTTGAAGACTTATCTAGTTTGTTCAACCTTATTATTGGTACCAGATGACAGTTTCTAGCTGTACATACAGTCCTTCCAGTGTTTGATGAATATAAGCCTTATGAAAGCTGGAAAAATCAGGCTATGATCAGGACTCTGGTTACCAAGCTGAAAAAAATGAAAGTATGCTCTTGTATTTGTACTGTTCCTCACTGTGGGAACAAGGGATATTCCCCTGGAAACGTCAGCAGAGGATCTGAACATAGATGAAGACATGCTTAATTTAATAACTAGACATAAAGGTATATTTCTAAGACAGGAAAAAGATCAGACTTATTACGCATACTTTAATTCTGATCACATTTTTTAAGACAGTTTTCATAGCAAACTGAATGTCTGATTTTGAGTAAAGACATTGTTGGACACATAAATAAAACACAGCGCTCCCAGATGCAGTGTTTGCTCTTAGGTTCATAGATAACACATGCCTAAATGTGAAAGTCTGACAGTTGACATTAACAATTTAAAGTGAACTAATGTTTGCCTCAGAAAAGACACATTAAGCACGTTTTCAAATAAAAAGTCATCAGGCACTTGACTTCAAAGGGCATAAAATAAGTCAGGATACAGCATACTTCACAAAGCAAAAATGAAGTAGCACGGGGAGGGGGGCAGAAAAAATGGCTAAGTGAGACTGCCATAAGAACGTACCTCTAAACTACCTGCCATTTCCTACGAATTACCAAATTTAGTATTAAAATAAGAGGGTGCCAGGAAATTCTGAGTGACCCCTTTAAATCACTATTTACAGTCCCCTACCTGTTGCTCCTACATGATCATCAATATCAGACATGATGATGTCACTAAAACTGTGACTTGTAAATTTGTGACGGACATGTAATGCAAAGACAGAGGGAGTAGTCTGGGCTTGTTACCATCATAACTCTCATAGTGGCTGTTGCTGCTTTAACCTGCTGACAATCATTGAAAGTAAAATGATATAAATTACCATAGAAATGTTAAAAGCAAACAGTTAAAAGAGTCAGGTTCAGTAGTGGAGAGGATAAATAAAGGGGAGGTGAGGCAAACTAAGATAATCTGACGGTCTGTCTGGGGCTAGTGCGTGTTGTGCAAAAGGTGGCGATCTTCTGCCATCTGCAGATGTTATTTTACTATTATTTTGTTTGACATGGCTTCCTGAAAAGTAATGATCATATTAACACTAACATTGCAGTTCCAATCTGAATCTCAGGCAGCAATGAGGTGATGATGATTAAACAAAAAATGTGAACTTGTTTGTAAGGATGCAGAGGAACTGGTGGATGAGTGGGTGGGGGGGTCGACAGGCCGAGAAGATATATCAGGATCTCGTTATGCTTTTGTTATTAAAAAGTTCTGAGGAGTACAAATAAAAAAGTGGGATATGGTATTAAAAGAAAAATATCGTTGCTCATACGTTCGTAGATATACACCAGGCTAATGACCACTGGGGCCTCTATAAGCTTAGACATGCAACTCAAATGTATCCCAAGAGTTATTGTGCCTTAGGTTATTTTAAGGGGTATATGTTAGTTAGGGCATGATTTAACAGTTGATTCTGTCGATCAGAGACATAGGTGTCAGACCTGGGGTGACCTTCCAATTTCCCATCCACTAGTACCGGTTGCATTTGAACAGTATTAGGAAAGGGCTCTGCTTCACATGGATGGGAATTCAATTCCAGAGAATGGGGATTGCCTGAGATACATAGCTGTCTCTCCAGCATATTCCATTTAAGTCACAAGCAAAAGTTTAAATGCCAAGATCTAGTAGTTCTGGTGCTGTTCATTTTGTGGATATGCAAACGGTCCATCAGAACTGGATCCAGGGATTCACTGTATGCCAGGCATAAATCACCTCTCAGCAGTTTGTAGGAAACAAGAGTGTAGAGCTAGGGCTTTGAGGCGAACTGCACAGGACATTGCGTTTATACCCTGTATTCTTTTTGGGAGGAGCCTTTGTGGACATTCCAGCTGTCGTATGTGTCTAGTCAGGTACATATCGAATGGGTTGTTACACTCCATGATGGGTCTGATGAGGGCTGGGTAGAGTGACTCAATGACTTCTCTGGGTCTAGATGCCATGCTCTTACATGAGTGACATATAGTGATTTTATTACCTTAGACACATGGAGATATTGTAGGTGATGTCCAATGACTTATGAAAACAACTACCAGTGTAATACTTGTGTCTGTTGATTGTTACCATTGAACTTGTGTTTTTGAGTTGGAGTGCCCCACAATCGTATTAGAGGTGGGAGGATTTATACTTTTTAGGTATTCAAATTTTTGGCCAGATGTACTTACTTTTCAATGGTCTTTGTCCACATTATTTGATGTCTGCAGGTTGAGGTAGGGGTATGAATCTAATAGATAAGTAAGACAGGAAATAGAAATATGCTGACTCACAGAGGACCTATCACTGTGCTAAAGACTGTACAAAAAGAACCAAAACAAGTTGAATTAGCAGTGGAAAGAAAAATACCTGGAGATATAGAACAATGCAACATAATTTTATGTGCCAAAAAGCTAGCTTCAGATTCTGAGATTTTTATGGCTGAATCTTTTTGGTCAGCACATGTTAGTTAGACAGCTATATCAGTAAACTGACCCAGAGTGATGTGGAAAATGTAGACAGCTATAAGAGTAAACTAAGCCAGAGTGATGTGGAAAAAAGTGATACACTTGGTGGTACAATTTTCTAGATGAAAAAGTAGTGTGTTCCTCCAATGTACTATGAACATCTACAAAATGGGCTATAACATTAAAACAGTAGAAGTTCCAATCGAGATACCTTTGCTGTTGTGTACGATATCCTTGACATGGGCAGGAGCAGCCCTGAGCATTAAAACCATTGAGTTTTGAATTTATTAGTTATGACTATCATTGTAAGAATTATGTCCTCAAAGTTTCAGAAAAAATGACCAGGGAGAAGAACCAGAAATTTTTTAAAGAAGCTCATCATGTCAATCTGGACATGTTTCTGTAGGCTGTCTGTAAAAAGTATAGTTGTGTACACTTACCATAAATGTAGATGTCCGAGTGTATTCACTGTTACAGTCATCACACCTGGGTTATCTACCTGCAGGTAGCCCTCAGTCGGCCCGAATACCAGAGACTTAGTATTTCTGCGTAGTTGCTGTCACTCCAGGACTGACGTCAGGTCGTCAGGAGTATAAAAACAGGCACCCGACACCATTACATCAGTTTTTCTTGCCCCAAACCTCAGGAGCCCCCAAATAGGGAGCTAAGTTATGGTGGAAAAAACACCACCAGTAAAAATTAAATACCAATAGCCCTGTAAGGGGTGAGTAATAGATTTAGAGAAGGAGAGAGAGAGAGAGAGAGCGAGAGAGAGAGACAAGGGGGATGGAGGGTGGGAAATCAGGACTGCAACAGTGAATACACTCGAACATCTACATTTATGATGTGCACACAACTGTACTATGTTCTTCGTGTTTCGCTGTTGCAGTCATCACACTTCGATTGATTCCCAAAGCTGAAGAATGGGCGGAGGCAGTCAAGAAGAGTTTGGGCTGGCTAGTATGCCCTGCAGGACTGTGGTTGGAAAGCCCGCACTGGATTTGGAAAAGATAAGCAGGTGGTAATGCTTGGTGACGGTATGAACAGAACTCCAGGTAGCAGCTTCCAGAATGTCCCTGTTAGGGACACCCCTGAGGAATGCTGCAGAGGTAGAAATTGCCCTAGTGGAATGTGTTCTGACCACCTGAGGCGTTGGTTTCCCATGGTGTTTGTAATAGAAATGGATACAGTGTGCTATCCATTTGGAAATAGTTTGTTTAGATATCGACTTGCCCTCTGCCCCTGGTGCAAAACTGAGTAGTAGCTGGTCAGACTTTCTGAAGGGCTTAGTCCTGTCAAGGTAGAATCTGAGCTGTCTGTGCATGTCTAAAGAATGCAGGATCCTTTCCCCTTTATTTTGAGGCCTCTTTGGACAGCATAGGAAGAAGCTGCTGAAGGGTGAGCATTTTGAATTTTCGTACCACCAGGAAGGTGTTTAGAATGGAAAGATCTAGGATTAGGTGCCAAGTGCCCTCTTTTCTGAGTACCAGGAAAAGTCTGGAATAAAACCCTTGACCTATCTGTTGTGCAGGAACAGGCTAAATTGCCCTTATGGAGTGCAGGGATTGAACTTGGTCTTGTCCATCTGCCCACTGGTTTGGAGGAAGGTCTGGGAACCTTTCGGGTTGGCAGTGCGTGGAAGTAAAATTTGTACCCCTGGGATACAATGTTGAGGACCTATCGGTCTTTGGTGATGGAGGTCCAGTTTTTTGCAAGGTGGGCAAGTTTTCATCCTAGGGGCACGAGCAATTGGGCAGATGTGAGGAGTGGAGTTAACAAATCATTATGAATTTTTTCCATAAGGGGGTGGCTTAGCACTTCTTGTTTTAGAAGTGGAGGTACTCCATTACTTAGATCTCTGCATACCCTGAGACTGTAATCTGGGGGGGGTCTGTTTCCCCATGTCTAATTTGAGATGGCCTTGAGGGGGCTGGAAAGGACCAATGTTTCGAGGGGCAATGCCTACTGAATCTTGGAGGCTGCACTTGCAAAAAATCTTTGACTATCTGCATAGACTTAGCTTTTTCTTCCATATTTTTTAGAACCTCTTCTGCTTTGGTGACAAACAAATTGTTCTTATTCAAAGAAGAGTCTAGTAATTTTGATATGACATAGTCTGGCAAGGTCTGTTCCTTAAGCCAAGCATGCCTTCTCAGTACAGAACCAGTGATTGCTGCCCTGCTAGATGCTTCTATAGCGTCAAACCCACATTGCAAGGTATGTTTGCTGACTTAGCTGGCAGAATGCATAAGCTCCTATAATTCTTTATTTTCTGCACAGTCTGTAAAGGAAGATAATTTTTGCTTAACAAGTTCCATAATATGTTCCTGGTATTTCAGCATGTGAAACTGGCAATTCAATGCCCTAATGGCTAGAGTTGCAGAGGCGTATACTTTTTTACCCCATCTGTCTAAAGCTCGGGAATCCCTGTCCGAAGGGGTGGGATTCTTAGCTGTAGTTGCTTTTATACCTTTAGGCCCTTAGGAAATGACCTCTGGGTCAGCAGTAGGATTTCTGAAAATAAATTTGTGAGATTCAGGGACTCTGTGGTACCTGTCTGGTTTCCTTGGAGCAGGGGGTAAAGTATCAGGAGTCATACTGGATTCCACAAAGACATCATCCACAACATCCAGAACAGGAGGGATAGCTAAACATTTTCTGAGTCTCTTTTTGGACTGAGGATAATCCTGGCATTCACAGTGGAAATGCTCTCTTAAAGTATGAAGGGTTTCACCAAAAGAAAAATCCTCTGGAGGGGAAGCAGAGGGAATGGATTCCTCTGCATCTGAATCCTCATAAGCAGATAAAGGTATGTCTTCATATTCAGAAACGTCAGAGTTGTCGGACTCTCGGTCAGTTAAAGCTGCTGGGGACAGGTCTCTTTTTCTCTTAGCAGGGGAAGGCTGGCTTCCCCTAATCAGTATGATCAGGTCTTCTGCCATTTTAAGCATTTGAGATTGTGGCAAGGAAGCAGGTGCTAGAGATTGGGTTGTCGGTTTTTTAGGCGTAGCTCGTACTCTTGGCCTTAGAAACATGGTAGTTTTAGACAAAACTGAAGATGCAAAAGAAGTCGTCGGTTTGTGTCGAGTATTGGTAATGCGATGAACTTCCTCAGAAGCCGGTGCCTGCTCAGTGGCTCCGGGGCCATCCAAGGTAGAGACATCCGCAGGTTCCATAGTCAAAGAATTGTCTTGGGGCATACCAGACTTCGAACTGGTCTCGGTAGCAGCCTGTGAATCCATCGAAGCGGGCATCAGGGCCTGCGAAAGGACCTCACTGAGTACCAGCGAACTGGCGGCTAGCTTAACGGAAGCATCTTTGGCAGTTTTGGACCTGTGTGATCTGTCTCTTTATCTTTACGTTTTTTCAGAAGATCGGTAGTCAGATGGTTTACCAAAGCCATTTTGGAATACGGAGATCGAGAGCCAAAGTATTTAGCGACAATAAGGGCCTGACCATGAATAGTTCAGGCATTGAACAAAGCACAAAACCGACAGTGAGAAACGCCGTGGTCTGGGCCTAAACAGGTGACGCAGTAAGAATGGAAATCTCAGTGTGGTATTTGCTTTCCAGAGGCGAGACAATTGTTAACTTTTTCTGACATCTGTTAGAGCAAGAAAAAAGGATCCCCAACGGGGTACTTACCTTTATAAGAGTTCAGAATGATTCAATCGGAAACGAAAACTTAGGTATCGGCCGACCGGCACTCATGCGACCTGCTTCTGCTTCGGGCTCCTTGGCAAGAAAGACTGATGTAATGGCGTTGGCTGTCTGCTTTTATACCCCTGACGACCTGACGTCAGTCCTGCAGCGACAGCAACCGACGCAGAAATAATAAGTCTCTGGTATTCGGGCCGACTGAGGGCTACCTGCAGGCAGATAACCCAAGTGTGATGACTGCAATGGTGAAACACGAAGAACATCTGCTTTTCAGTTCAGGAAACAAAGATCCTGAATGTAATGACATCTTGAAATAGACTTTTGATTGTTATGGGGTTTGCAGACCTAAGCCCAAACCTTTTTTTTTTGCATGCCTCTGCCCACCAAATAGAATGAGTCAGTTGTAACAAACTTACATACACTTGAACCTGATATTTGGTATCTTTACATCATCAAACAAACTGCAGGGTTGGCTTCTGAGCACACTTGTTGAAGAAAGATGGCATATATGTAAACCAATTTTTTTTTTTTTTTTTTTTTTTTTACAGAGACAAGAAGGTTTCCAAGTCTACAGTTACTTTTGCTTGTCACTTACACTGCAACATCTCTTTGGTAGGAAGTGTTAAAACAGCACCTTTTCCACAAGTCTTCTGTCAGTCTGCAACAGTTTTTGACTTATTTTCTGGAAGTGACTAAACCCTTTCGGCTGCAGTTCAGACTGTAAAAAGTGCAGCTTGAATATTTAGAAAAATAATCTCCATTTGTCTTGAAAACTCAACTAGTTTGTTCCATATTTTATGGCTAAAACACCAGGTCTCATACCATTTGCTGTTTGCAGCACAACCTGACCTCTACCAGGATTGTTCCATGGTGCACATTCCCACCCACTCTACTCCACCTGGCCAGTACTTCCACTGTCCAGGTTTGCAAGTCAAACCCTCTTTTTTTGAGCTGCAGTTTAGAGTATCTTCCTTCTTCAACACAAAGATGGCAATGACAACATGTCCAGTAAGTTAACAGATATGTCACAGTCACTAAATACCTCAACCAAGTGAATGCTCCATAACTGAATTCTGGCTAAAACTACAATCTCAGTTCTCTAAATTCCCATTTTAATTAATTAAAAGATTATGATTTTATTAGAGCAAAGAGAACAGACAGAATAGGAGGACACGAGTATTGTGCTGTCAAAGTGTCATACTTATTTAATTGAGTCCCCCCGCTATCAACAGTTCAGTACACTGATCACTGCTTTGTTGCAGGTGGTGTAATGGAATCTCGGTCACATGAGGTAGTAAAAAGAAAAAGGGTTAGCTTTTTTGTGTGTTTCCCTACTTTCAGAGTTTGTGTGACATTGGAGGTAGTACATATAGAGATCAGTGGTTTAAAAAAAAAGTTTTGTCATGTTCAGCACTGCTAACCTATTTAAGTTGTGTGCTGAAGATAACAATCATTGATGTGTTTTACTATTAAAACAATGATATGATAGATGCTGAGATTATTTCCTTTGTTTATTCACAGTGCATACCATTTGTGCATCCACAGTATGGACTGATCACATTACTTTGTGTATTTATTTACTTCTAAGTAAAGAAACATTTCTTTACTGCAAAATAAACAAGTAAATACATAAATAGCTACTGGAGATCATATGCACAACTCCATAACTTTCTACTCATTGCTTTCCCATGATTCACTGGGAAGGTAATGAGCAGAAAGCTTGGGAATGTCAAATAATATACATGAGAGCTGTGGACTTCTGTAGAGAGGGTCACAGTAATGTGAGATAAGTATTTTGTTTTCATCCTGGCAGGCAACAAGAAACAGCATTGAGAATTACAGTCAGTCAAGCTGGCTGTGGATGAAAGCTGCTTGTCATTTACTCAGTTTAAAGTCTAACTGCATTACTTTCTGGCTACTGTTTCTGTGTAAAACAAAGTAGAAAACTATTCCTGAGTTTGCTGACTGTTCTTGAATTTGACTAATGTTTTAGTCTGTGCCTCATAAACCCTTGGTTTTCTGGCATATCACTGAGGACTGCAATAGGGAGAGGGGCTTGGCTGTGGATAAAAACAACTTATCCTCTTGTAGTTCAGTAGTTCATTCATTTATTTCCAGTTTGATGACCGGGGAAGTCCACTGGGCCAAGGGGAGCCCATTTTCAGTGGAGGCCTGGGGAGAAAAGCTCCAAAAGCATTACAGTATGGAATATACAGTATACAAAAGCATAAATATACCATTTAAAATACAAATACAAATCAGGGAGTACACATTTAAAAACACAAATGTTAAAATACAGATAAAGTCAAAAGTAATACAGAGAATATAATTAAAAGTACAAGTCATAAAATGTTTTATACAAGTTTAGCGTTTGTTCTAAGAATAAGGTTAGTGATCAGAGGTGACAGTAGATGAGACTGAAGGGAGGTTTGAAACAGACTGTGTAATTTAGGTAGGAAGGGAGCAGGAACAGTACCAGTTTGAGATAAGGAAAGAATGGAGGAGAGAATTTAGAGTGGTTCTGAGAACAGTGGATGGAGGGGGGGGGGGATTCCATAGTTTAGCTAAGGATAGAAGTAATTGGTCAGGAGGGCATATGGGTTTATAGATTTTAAGGAGGTTTTGGTTTTCAGATCTAAGAGTACGACTGGGGAGGTAAGGGGTTAAGATAGATGAAAGAGAGGGGCAGATGGAGGGTTGGAATATAGTTTATGAGCAGTGGTAAGTTGTATGAATTTCAGGTAATTAGGAAGCTCAAGCCAGTTTAGGGAGTGGAGGGAATGGCAGTGATGGGTGGAGTATTTGGACCATGTAGCAAATTTACAGACTTTGTTATAGCAGGCTTCCAGTTTGTTTTTTTGGCTAAGTTGGAGATGAGTAAGTAGAAGGGCACCATACATAAGAGAGGGGAGCAGGTAGGAGGAGGCTACAGTACGTCTGGTAGAAGCGGTAGTTCATTTATAGTCTAGCATTACAGGGCTAGTTACATGTGTATGAAATACATTAGAATACTTATTCTCTGATGACTGTTTGTAAGGAATAAAATTGAAA
Organism: Protopterus annectens; assembly: GCF_019279795.1. NCBI lineage: Eukaryota > Metazoa > Chordata > Ceratodontiformes > Protopteridae > Protopterus > Protopterus annectens. The sequence continues at coordinate 712,950,038 of NC_056745.1, forward strand.
CTGTCCCTAATTTCACAGAATGTCTCTGAGTTTGCCCTATTTTTTTGCCTGTCCCTGATAAAATCTGTGGTTTTGTAGCAAATCATTATAGGGGTGCTGTCTGTGAATGAAAGCAATTTACCCTTTAGTTTGCTTACTTTGAGTTCTGGTTTTACATGACTACAGTGCATCTGTACGAAATACATTGCAATGCTTATTCTATGTCAACTGATTTGCTGCAATGCCACCTAACCTCTGCGCAAAACAGTGTTGATACAGTCCCTGATTTCACGGAATGTACCAGACTGACATACATTTCGGGTCTGTACCACATAAAACTTTGAGGGCTCTGGTAAATCACTGAGGATTGCAGTCACTAAATAATGACAATACCCTTCAGAAAATGAATGCTAAAGCAAATCTGTTCCTCATAAAATTCATAGTTTCTGGCAAATCATTGATTATTGTAGTCATTAAATAATGACAAACATCTGAGTCTCAGACTTTATATCTTTTAGAAAACGCATGCTAATGCAAAGACTGCTACTCTAGAAACTTTCTAAAGAAAGTCTGCTTGTGATTCTTGGATTTTTGTCTCTCACATTTTTGCCTTTGTCCCTGTTTCTTGTGTTGAAGGGGTTGAGAATTATCATGTTTTATCACAATCAGATGAGGTAGGTGTACACAGCAAAGTGGTTATAACTGCGGGTGGGGGTGGGATCTGTCTGTAGATGAAAGTAATTTGCTCTCTTGTTTGCTCAGTTTAAACAGACTGGCTTTGACATCTGAGGTGTGCATAGTCAGCAACGGGACTATAATTGCTGGCTACAAGGGCTGTCTGTAGATGAGATGGCTTTGCAAGTCTAGTGCACATTTGTATAAAGCAAGGTGAAATACTTTGCTGTGGTCACTCTTTTTTATCACAATCAGACACTTGAGGTGTACACAGTTAAGTGTCTTTAACTGATGGGTATGGACACTGATAGATTATAATTAGGCATTCTGAATAGTCTTAAATCAGGAAGGTGAATCCAAAAGAACAGGAATGTTTATGTGTAGTCCAAAAAAGATCTGTGTGGGAGACACATGGTAGCTTAAAAATTGCCCCTGGTCATGGACACCAGGAAAAATACCAATAAATCCATTTTTTGATTGCCTAAGAACTGAAAAATTGTGACATTTTCACTGAATTGGACAATGTGTACCAAATATGTATTCACTTTTCAATGTATACCAAATAACCACTTCACTACAAGATGCATTTCTGCTCTTATTTATTATTTAAAATACTACCAGCATGCATTACTGATTATTCTCTACCTATAATCTGTTTTTTTTCCCCAATATATATTGATGCAGATGAAACTTATAATGAAATCACCATAATGACCATAACATACATTTAAAAATCACTGGTATAATTCACAGATTTCATCTCATGAATATAGAATTTCATTTTTTTTTTTTTTTTGAAAACTGAAAATCTGCATCCCTGCTCACTGTCCAAGGTGCACTTAATCTGCCAGTACCCATAATATAAGGAGTTGCAGCAGGGTCTGCAAGAACCATGACTTGACATTTGTTTTTTTTTCTCTCGACAGTAACATGGTAAAGTGCCATTACAGTAAGCTTTAGATATTTCATTTATGGTGTTTGTGTCTCATTCTAAAGCAGACATTATATTTATTTCTTCATTACATGTCTGCAAAAGAACGGGGATGGAATATATGTACTATATAAAGAAATATTAACTGTACAAATATTAAGTGCAACTAAGGATTCATCATAACACTGCCTTAGCTAGACAGTAAAAATGTAAGACATTTACTGATATATAAAAATACTTGTACCTGTAGCTTAGATCACACCACCCAACTCAAATCTATGTTATACAAAAGCATCACTGATGGTAAGTTACCCTAAAATCAAAAACACTACATAAGGAGATTTCAGTCTTAACCTACTATGACAGTATAAAAACAAAATATATTCATGAAAACAATGGGAATAGTCGGTGGGTAGGCAGGGAGAGTCCAGAGTCTCCAAAACACCTGTGTGTGACTCCCAAGAATAACAGAGAACTGCATATGTTGCTGTGAAACATAAAGCTGCATCTTTTGCATGGAGCAAGCTCCACTGCACCTCCCAGTGTGGGGGCTGCATCCTCAAACTTATATCACTCACATATACTAACTTCAACATTATTGTACCACAGAGAAAACAAACTCCCCAGGATGATGCAGTTTTGGATTTAGCGCATGTATTCCCCAGCTGCTCTTAAATTTTCTCAATTCTGAGGCTCGCACTTCCAATACTTGAACCTACAATGGGAACCCCAACAAAATGTTCAACAGGCAAAGGTATAAGGAAATTACAAAAACTAGGTACATTGAGAAAAGACGCATCTTTACATTGGCGGCATATTTTACTTAAAGAATTAAACAAACACTAAATGAGTTGTTGGAATTAAACTGCAATGCAGGCAAGCTTGTGAAGCTAAAAAGTCCCTGTCAGTAACGGAGAAGGAGGAAGAAGGCCCTTCTGCATATAAATACTCTGCAGAATTATGAAAGACTACACGGTGGCCTTGGACACAGTTGTTTTTAAAACAATTTCTTACTTGACAGCAGATCTGGTACCGGGGGAACCAAACACAAACACAATTAACCCCTGAGATTCATAAAGGTTACCACTAAGTGGATTCAAGTACATCCCTCTCACACTGCTTGTGCTCTCTATTTACTCAGAAAGCCTACACTTAGTGCACACTTAGTGATAACCTTTATAAATCCCACTTACTTGCTTTGAACATACTGAAGTGTTTATAAGGACACAGTAATACAATCTGGAGCCAATATTCTACAAAAATCACCCTTAAGAAAAAAGTACATACACAGAAATAATGCAGCTATGAGTGTAAGGAACACCAGATAACAAATGACCTAAAAAGCAAACTGCTAGTACAAACACAAGCCTTTTTAGATACAAGGTCATGCCCTTAAGTATAAAACTGGCACTAGAGTAAGTGTTTAACTGTCTATGTCAAGCATGTGTTGGTGAAATAACTCTAACCATGAAATCCTTTTATTGAAACAATCCACTTCTCCTGTGAGGAAGACAACCGATCAATATATAATGCTACATTTTTTTAATAATAACAATATAAGCCACTTAGGTGCTACAGTTTTTTTTTTATAACAACAACGAGATAAGCATTAACAACTGCTTTTCTGGCTTGGATAAGAATATGTGTTCCACAATGACAGAACGTGAGGCTCTGGCATTAATGTTATTCTATCACGCCACAGTCATTTAATAACCAATTTACATCAGACCTAAATTATTGCAAGTTATCGCAATGAGGAGCATAGCCAGATTATATATACTCATCTCTGATGTTAATCAGTATAAGTAACTGCAAAACAATTAAAATAGATACGCTAAATACCACTTCCAGCCAACCAATAATTTTCTCCTTTCTCCAGTGCTGTTCAGCTGTGGAGTTGCTTTATCTATGTATGCATGTGCGTATATATACACACATACATACATATATATATATATATATATATATATATATGTGTGTGTGTGTGTGTGTGTGTGTGTGTGTGTGCATCTGTGTGCGTGTGTGACTGAACACATATATAAATGCAAGGGGGTGTAAGTGGGATTTTATTACATTTCTATAATGTTTTCTGTTCAGTTCAGTGAAAGTGTTTTTCAGCAGTACTGATGCTTGAAGAAATTAAATTTGCAGACTTATCATGAATCTGCAGGAATTATCCTGGTCACTACAGGAGAGAAGCTACTGAGCTCTACAGTATATGTTCCTGCCAGCAGCAGCAACAGCAATCATGAAAATGCACTGGGAACAAAGCAGATCAGCAGATGACTTACATATAAAATTGTGTAGAATGTTCTGACATATGTACAAGATCTTGGACAAAATGTCCCCAAGGTGGATGATGCACAGCCGTAACACAAGACCCCCCATAATTACAGATCTGAATATTTCCAGCACCATGTAAAGTTTGGAAGTAACTTTGTTTTTTTGTGTGGCTGTGTGGAGAGCATTAACAACTGATGGCTCTTACAACTGACCTAATCAGTGACAAAACACCAGACAGTAGCACACAGGTAAGACTGTGGCATGCTAGCCAGTTAACTCTGCATTATGTTTCTATCTTTGCTTTACTATCTTTAGGTACTCTAATTCTAAACATTCTACTACCTTTTCCTTGCTGTTGCAATGCCATCTTCAGCTTCCAACTTCCATCCAAATGGCCAGTCCCACTTTAATGGACCATGGTTGTTTACTACATTCTATTGCTGTTACAGCTTCACATGAGTTTCTGGCTGCTGGTTTTATTGTTCTCAGCACACAAAACATTTGCTGACTTGCTGATTGCAGTTGTTGCTAAATTTGCTTAGAATATTTATTTGCTTCAGTGTGTGGACACAATGTTGGACTGCTGAAGCGTTACCAAACATTGGGACACTGTAAGACTTCTGGTGAAGTACTTCTCTTCTTTGAATTAATCTGGACTTGAATATGTGGACTACAGGCTTCTGAATTTGTACATGCCTTGACATTTAACCCAGTCTTTGTAGACCCATCTGGAGTGCTTATCTAAAAGGCCTTGGCTCATGGTAGGGGCCAGAAAATAAGCACTTATATTGCTTTGTCATTATATTCCATCTTATGTGTACTGAAGTTATATTGAACCTTCACTGTTAAAGAACCCTCTTTTAATCTACAGCTCAGAAGATAAGTACTGTCATAACGTTCTTGGATGTCAGCACAGGGGTCTACTTCACAATATCAAAACCCCATATAAGTGAGTCCCATTTCATCAAGACGACAATATAGAACCTTCAGTTAAGCAAAACTAGCGAAAACGTTCACCAGGAAAATAACCACTTGGCCACCAGGACAACAAACCAATTAAAGCCCACCAAAGTGGGGGCTTTGCCCCCCCCACAATGTGGTGGGCTGTGCCCCCCCCATACATGCCCTAACTACATATACCAACTCCAATACTGCACTATCGTGGGGAAAAGGGCAAACACCTCCAGGGTGGCCAAGTGGTTAGTTTCCTCTGAACATTTTCACTGGTTAAAGATTTCGCTTAACTGAAGTTTCAATACCGTTGTCTCAATGAAACGGGATTTGCTTATATGGGGATTCAATATTCTCAGGTAGACCCCAGCACAGATATTACTGTATTCAGTTGATAATGGGTCTTCAATTCTTGTTTGGAACATCTACATTAACTACACTGTTATTTCATATTCATGACCTCCTGTTTATATTTTTGACCACTAGAAACTGTCCTTCAATACTTTTCTGTATTTAACAAAGATGCTAAATACTGAAATAGTTGGGGTACAAGAGGCATTTGATTGTAGAGACTTTGGTCATTGCAGCATTCTTTTGATGACCATCAGCAGCCCTCGGAAGAAATATTTTTTGCAAGGTGTCTGTCTTAACGAATGTACCAGGGCTCATGACTTACAAATGGGTCCAGTGCCAAGGACTCTGGCCACACTGGCTTCCCTACAAATCATTTGTTACAATGCCAGGTCCATTAGCAACCAGTCAGGCATTATATCTGATATACTGTTTGGTGATGACCTGACGTTTATCAACAAGACCTGTTTGGATGAAAGTGTTTGTTCATACCTTGTTATGTCAGTGTCCCCAGGGCTCTCTGTGATATGGCACCCTAGAATTCACAGGGTGGGAAGGTGCAGGATTTATTGTTGTTCCTTATTACAACTGACTGTGGTTGAAGCTTGAGCTACCATCTGTCCTGAGTATATGATGGACACAGGAGCAAGCTGTGGCTTCCTCCATGTCTACTGTCCACCTGGCAGTATTAGCAGGTTCCTAAAGCAGTTCATGGACATGGCTCAGTGCTGGGATCATCAAAATGGTTAGTGCTGGACAACTTCAATATCTAGGCTGACAAAACATCTGTATTATGAGGGGTTTGGCTGTGAGGGGTTTGGCTTTGGTCAGGCTATCTGCTCTGTTACCCACAGATTAGGTCACGCTCCTGACTTGGTTTTCCAACTTTGCATTTCTGCCTCTGGCATGGTGGTGGAACCCATCTCTTGAACAGATCACAATCTCATTCAGTTTGTCAATGTCATTAGCCACTAATAAACCCCGTTCTTGAACTGGTGGAATTCAGGAACTTAAATGCTGAAAGTCGATCAATTCAATTAAAAAAAAAACTGAATGCAGAAATCAATGGAGTCAAACTCGAATAAACTAGAACACTGTTCGATGAAAGTACTCTACATTAATAAACCGGCCAAGAACATCCACGAAAAAGCAAATAATTCTTATAATAGAATCATAAACAGTATTTTATCCTGCTAAAAACGGAACTTCATCAGATAATTTCACTAAAAATACAAAAACTTTTTAAAACCATAACACTCCAATCAGATTAAAGAATCATACACACCTACATATAACATCCAATAGCATTTACTTAAATACACACACCTCCTTCCACCCTACGTAATTCAAATAGCAGTCATGACTGGATAAAATTTAATTCACATAAAACACCTTTACGAGCATAAAATATAAGCATAATGTGCAACAAAAATAGTACACTATATATATATATATATATATATATATATATATATATATATATATATATATACACATACACATTTATATATATATATATATATATATATATATATATATATATATAAAAGTCAAGTTGATCACCTAGATAAAACTTTCAGCTTTAATAAACATGAATGTGCCGCTAATCGCAACTGCCAATACCCCTCCACTTTCTCAAGAAGCAATGGACATGCCCCCCCTCTATCTGATTCTATAAGAGTTTGCAGCACAATAAATTTAAAATTATGGTCATTATGTACATTGATATGTCTTGCAAGGGCATTTGTAACTTTGTTGGTTCGAATATCGAACAGATGTTCAGAAATCCGATTTTTAAGCTTCTGCCCGGTCTTGCCTACATAAAAACACAGGCAAGCTGAACAGATCACACAATACACCACCCTCTTGGTGTTACAATTTGGTTTTCCATATATTTGGATAGTTTGATGATTAATCCAAATAGAACTCACTTCTAATATATGCTTGCAAAATACGCAAGCACCGCACTTCCTCATATGTCCATTAGTATTCTTAACTTTTGGATGTTCAAAAATGTATTTAAGATTGAGTCCTCTTTTAAAAACTATATTAGGTTTCTCACCAAGCCTTTCCCTCACACTACAATCATTGGTAAAATATCCCAGTTTTTTACAAGAATATCTCTAACAACATGACTATCCATACTAAAGGGCATAATAAAGGCATTAGTAAAAACATTAGAGAATGCTCTCGCATCAAGTTTAGGATTGGAATTTACACTTAAAGCGGAAGTATCCAAATCAGTGTCATTAGTCAAAGCAATATCAGCCATATCATATCAGAACTATTTATTAACGCAGAGTACTTTCATCGAACAGTGTTATAATTTATTCGAGTCTGACTCCATTGATTTCTGTATTCAGCTTTTTGGTAATTCATAGTTTATTTTGTGCTTGTACGTGGGTTTTGGTCGTTATGCAGCTATGGAGTCCCAAACTTCAGTGATGCCGATGTCATTGGAAGCATCTATTGGTGAACTGACAATTCTAATTCAACAACTTAATCAAAGAATGGACAGAATCGAACAGTTACCAGCTTTTTCTCAAGTCTCAAATGCTTCACATTTGTCACAACTTTCTACATATAACATCCCTAGTACTTCATCTCAGGATGTTGTTAATGCGGCCAGTAAGCCAGTAAGTGAACTTTCACAGTTCTTACCTGCTGATAATGACATTACTACAGGGGCCAGGGTGGATGTATCCAACACAAGTTCAAACAACAATTTACATCAAGGGGCTTCATCGACTGTTCCTGGAAATTTAGAAGATTTTCTGAAATGTCCTAATGTTTTTAACCAGGATTCCTCGACTGTGAATAAAGGGTTGTGTGACAAATTAGCCAATTTTGATCACTGTCTGCTTAAAGTCAAAAAGTTACAGATGGACACGGAGTATTTTAGAGAATGCATTAAAAGGCATATAGTACCTAAAGGCCTAAGCTTATGGCGCTTTCCTACTGGTCTTATCGAGAATTTGCCTTTACACAAAGAGTTGTTACAACTCTTTGATAAATATGGTTTTGAGTATTTGGATTTAGTTATCGAGTTCAACAATACCACCATTGAAGCACTTATCAAAGACATTATGACTCTTGACCAGTCCATCACTCAAGATATAGCTTTTACTGACAATCAATTTGAATATACCCGCATTATGCGGTGCATAGAAATGCTGATGTGTGTAATTAAATCTAGAAAGCTAAAGAGGCTGAATAGAGAAATTGAAGCATATAAAAATAATGTAGCATATCCTGCCCCCCCCCCCCCCCCCCCCCAGTTCTCAAGGCTGGACTAATAGAATCAATGGTGAATTTACTGGTATGGGTGATTCCATCCAACCTGGCAATGATTGGTTTGATCGAAATACGAATGCAGTTAACACTAACAATGATGAAGATTTTTTTAGGGAACCCACATGGGCCCCCTCCCAGACGGTCAGAATGCCTGAGGAATCAGAACACACAAAGCAATATACAGACAAGTGTACAAACCACCAGAGGGTCCTGGAAGAACCGCTGAGGCCATGGGCGGCAGAATTGGAGAGGAAGGAATTGAATTAATTTATCATAGACATTAATAGTTCTACAGAACTTCTACCAGCACTACGCATCTCTACTAATACATAAGGGGACTTTAAAGTTTATAAGTTTTCTTCCCTGAATATCTCTGTAGAGATGTATGATTTGTTTTCTAAAAGATGGACATTTGTTCCTTCTAGCAGAATGAATTATGTTCAAACAATGATGGACTTGAAATTATATGTAAGTAAATTGAATTTACATATGCTATTTTTAAATGAAGTTTTTGTGAATAATCCATTAAGAATAGCTAGTACATACAACCCCCCTCTTCATCCATATCTCTCTATTTTTCAAAATATATGTGAACTTGATTTTAGAGCTGCATCTAACAGCAGAATATACAGCTTTAAAGATAATCTGACTCCAAATGAGAGGGCTGTCTTGTAATTTTTGAAAAATAATCCACTTGTTTGTTTCATCAAACCGGATAAAGGTGGGGGGTTGGTCGTAATTGACCATTGTGATTATGTTAGAAAAATGAAGGCCCTCCTTAATACACCAACATACCAGAAAAGTTCAATGAATTAAATGAACATAGTATATGGGAGGATTTGAGGTTTTATTTATGAGCTATTTGTTGAAGGCTCAACAGATATTCATCATTATAATTTTCTTAATGTCGATTTTCCTAGAACACCTACTATTTTCGGCTTGCCAAAGCTACATAAAGATGTATGTCAACCACCTATGCATCCCATTGTAGACGCTAGACGGTCTATTACACAACCTTTGGCTAAGTTTCTTGATTATAAATTAAAGAGTTTAGTCTACGCAGAACCACATATATGTATAGACTGTTGGAATTTTCTAAAATGGCTAAACTTGCTCCCTTTTGACAAAGAATGGGTGTTGCTAACAACTGATACACCATGATTCTTATACACCGTGATTCCACACTCTATAGGGGAAAAATGGTGTTGCGAATATTTGGCTGGAAAAGGTATTTCACAAAACATCATCAATACACATGAATTTTGCTATGAATTGGAAAAAGGACTGTGCCGGTCATTTAGTGCAAAGGATTAAGGGTATAAGCTGCTGATGTCCTTTATCATACAGTCCTGTAATCCCTGAGTCTTCATTTGCCTACTATGTCACTCTGAGCAAGTCATTTAACCAGACAGTACTCCTGGGTCATACTTGAAGGAAGGCACTTATACCATGCAGGCTTTCTGGTTTAAACTAGGAAAACAGAAACAATGAATAATGCAGCATTTGGTGGTTGTGTTAGAGCAGCACTGACTTATTTTTAAGAATTTTGTACACTATAAAATATCTAGCAAGCCAAACATCTACATCACAATAAAATATGAGCATCCAGAAGTCACTATGTTGTACTAGTTACACAAGTGACCAGATGACAAAAAAAAAAATCTTTTTTCATTATTTCTGCAGTGCTTTGCAATGTGATTTAAGAGAAACAGTACAAACTTGACTCCAGAACACTTTTGGGATGCTCTGTTCTTTTAATTTATTGACTGACTAATTTATTCATCTGTTCATTCATCAATTATTTTTTCATCTAATTCAGGGTTGCAGGATGCTACATCCTATTTCTAGCATTCAATGAGCACACTGAGCATGATCGTGTTATACACACACACACACACACACACACACACACACACACACACACACACACACACACACAGCTGCACATAGCATGCACACTTAACTTTCAGTTTGGAGGACTGCCAATTCACCTACATCATGCATTTGGGATGTGGGAGGAAATCACAGCAATCACCAAAACTCACACAAATATGGGGAAATGCTGACTTTGGACAGAAAGCAATTCAGCCCAGAAGGCACTCTGACCAAGAACTAAACTGGAGAATCAAAAGCTATTATGCAGCATCCCTAACTGTTGCACCACTTTGCAGCCTTCTACACACTTTTGATTATTAGAAGTGTTTTCTCTTTATTTTCTCTGTTTTTTTTTTTATTTCTAAACTTTCTAAAGCAATATTTTGGAAACAACACCAATGTGACTCCAGGAATACTTCAGGGGTTAATTTAAGAAATACTTTCCACATCTTACCTTAAAACTACTCCTAGCTATTAAACTTTACTATCATTTCCCACATTATATCTATTTTTTACTAATATCGCTCTTCATCTTTGGGTAATACGAATCTTGGCTATGTGGTGAGTAGGTCTGCGCTGCCTGCAATGACTATTATTGGCCACTAGAGAGAGGCAAAGTCAGCTCTGAGCCAAAGCTTCAATTTCCTAGCGTACGCATTCAGACTACTTTCTTACTTTAAATTCTGAAGTCTGAAACTCGTTTCAACACATTTGGAAATGCTGAGTATCTTTCACATTTCATTTTAAGGCACTGCTTTTATTAGACACTAATTAGAACTGAATCCAGAGATAAAAAGAAAGAGGACCTCTGAAGGAACATTTCACCTCAGTCTTCGGATTAAATGCCACTACATGCCTATCTGTGAAGTTTTGACTGGCTAAGTGGCAGAATAAAAAATAATAATTCACTGCCTTTACAGCAATATTCTTGTGGGTTTCTAAACCATATTTATCATATTTTTACTCTGTTTTTAATGAGACTGTCATTGATCAAGTAGTCTAGACGGGGTTTTTACACACTTACAGAAAAACATTGTGAATGTATAAAAACACCACCCACAACTTTTACTCTCTCAGTTCCCTGTGGTCATCTTCCATTGAAAATTATTCACTTATTTGTTAAGAATGTTGGATTGTTTTGTTAAAAAATATGAAAAAAAATACTTTGCATGCATTTTTTTTGGTCATTATTAAGGTGACATTTAAATAGATGAAACTACTCATCTCAAGATTATCACGCTGAACAACTTCTATATTGATATATAATAGCTGAATTATCTTAAGTTACTTTCACTTGTTAAAAAAGGGAAACAACATAGTCAAATTAGAAACATAACAACATACCCATTGTCTGCAGCACAGATGTTTCTGACTTGGTTCTAAGCTACCCGAATAACATATGTAAAACGTATTAGTAATAGAAGTGTAGTGCTGCTAGGTAATATACATGCTGAATACTGTTGGTGCAATTAGCTTGTACAACATGATGAAGATGCCAAATTGAAGAGTACTCACTGGTGATGCTTAAAGAGCATTTGCACCAAAATATTATGCACTACAGAGTTATTCTTTCTCATTTTTTAGTTTAGGCAGTTAATGCATACCAGAAACAAAACCTGATATACCTAGGTGCACAATCCAGCAACACTATCTGCCCAATTAATTAAGCACATCTCTTGCACCACACATGAAACTAACTGCTGCAGGTAGCACACTGGGTAGTCAGTGCCACCTGAAATACATACAGACAGTATATTTAAACTACTGTACTGTAGTTAACAACAGCTGTACTTACAGGAAAGAAAACCACAGCCTTTCAACATTAATGGAGCCGTTAAAGAACCACTATGGGCTTAAACTGAAAATATATATATATTTTTTACTTTACCATTAAGTTATACACAATCCAGGCCTGCCAGTACCACAGTAAGTACTTATTACTAATTTCATCTTTTTCCTAACCCTGAATGTCCTCATGAGAGCAGGCTTGCTGATGTGATTTCTTGTCCATAATGCACTGTGTACATTTACACAACTATCCACAGCACAGTCGTGTAAAGTTTGTCCATCTGGATGCTTGTTCAGCTAATGACTTGTTTCACAAACTCCGTCACATATGTTTATAACATTCACACTCACCCTGCCTACATAGACCATACATTCTGACAACACACCTGTAGTGCTTAGTCCATTACATCTTCATAGCAGTGCATTCCATGGGGTGCTTGCCATGCCCACATAGCCAGACACTATTATGCAGCTATTATGAAAACAGGACACATACATATGGTACATGTATGGCTGTGGGCACATACTCATCACATGCACACAAGAGGTGGGGGGTACCACATGTATATCTGTCTTCAACAAGGAGAAGTCGAGCCAAAAGAATACAGCAGTTTTCATATCATGAGCTTCGCTGCAGAACTGGCAACCTGGATAATTCTAAATGGTTACTATTACTTTTTAATACTTTTTTGCACCCAACCTTCCTTGATCCTACCATCCTGAAACGATTTGCTTTTGCAACCAAGGTTTCTGCTTCCCACGGCTCATTCTCTTTCCTACAACGTTATATCAGGAAGACACAATATCTGCAGCCTTCTCCGTTGACGTATGTTGGCAGGGTTATTTTCTAGCGGCGTAGTACCAGATTTGTAGGAAGGGAAGCGGAAATATTTGGACTGATTCATCATTCCTCAATGTTTGTGGTTTTCTGGAAAATCATAAAGGATTGCTGGTAAATAATGGCAGACATCTGAGTTTTGTTTCAGACTTCACATCCTTCAGAAAATGCATGCTCTGGTTTTCCCTGAAAAGAGGCCAAAAGCCTAATTGGACTAATCTGGTTTAGAAAGCATGACTTTAAATATAACTGTTACAGAATAACAGAAAAATTTCTGTCGCTTATATGATCTTATAAGTCTTGGAAAAAAGCATAACGCTATCAAAACAAAAGCTCCAAAGCACAACATAAAACTTAAATCAAAATGCAAAAAATATATGTGCTACATAAGATACAAGAATATCACATCCAGCTGGATGTGCCTTATTGGTAAACTCAGCAGTATTGGAATAAAAAACACCGACAACACTGACGTTACCCATACTTTTGAATAGCTGATTTTGTACAGATATGTGATGGAATAATCACTGCAATATTTCAAGAAGAAGTAGAACAATCATCAATAATCCTGATGGAATAATCATTTCAACTTTTCAAAATGAGTCCATACTCTCTACTATAGCACCACCAAAACAAACCCTTGTAGCAGCTTATTCCTAAAGTATGCCCCCCGCAAAGAAGTACCATATGTACACCAAAACACTACAGAAACTAAATGTCATGTAAAAATTCTAAGTATATTCAAAATTAATAAGATTTCATTCTCCACATCTCTACATAAATGTTTGATTCCCTCAGTTCCCAAAACTCCACAAAGTGAAAAAACTTAGCTTCAGCTCGCTAAGTAAAATTTAAAGTAGCAAACAATTCAAATTATTTTATTTATTCAAACTGTGTGATTAAATTTTATGTGTTTCCAAAAACCCTTATGTAATACCAACAGTTCCAGTAACAGTTTTACAAATAAAAATATATAGACGGGTTACTCAAATTTTTCAGATTCAGAAGAGAAACTGTATCCTACAAGTAAAAAATAAATAAATAAAGTATAAACAGAAAGAGATATACATTACATGAACTTAACCTCTCATACCTATGCCCTGCGGTCCTCCATGGCACCTCTAAGATAACAAGTGCTTCGGGAAGTCCAGTACCACTGAGTTGAACCACCTAACAGAGCACTACTTAATCAATCACCCCCTCAATTAGCACAACCTCAAAGAACAGTGGTACCATCAAATCATCAAACAAGATGGAACCTTGCTGGCTAGGCTTACGTAGGCCCTTGGGCCGATAGCCTAGTACCTACCTATGAACCTATAAGACTATGGCAAAAAATCAAGTTGTCCCCACTGCAAAACATGTGATGGGGTTGTACACCTATGGGATCTCTGTCTAAGCACAGGTGAAACAAAATATCAGCTAGTACGCAGACTGTGGCAGGACTGATTTCACTGACTGTCTGCCAGCCTTTGGGAGTATACTTAATGTTGGGAGAATTTGGGAGCTGCTCTGCTAAAGGAAGTAAGGTCTGGGCATATTGCTTTTGGTAAGAGAAGTTCTGTTTCATGACGAGTTTGCCACTATAATGCACACTTCATAGCTACAAACTTATAATTACAAGAAATTGTTTTGTTTTACTCTGATTATGTGTTGCGTTAAAAAATCCTCATTAAAATGGATATTTTTGCACATCTACTTGTATTCTTGTCAAGGAATGTAGCCATAAAGTACAGTTGTATACACTTGCCATAAAATGTAGATGTTCGAATGTATTCACTGGTGCAGTCATCACACTTGGGTTATCTGCCTGCAGTTAGACCTCAGTCGGCCCGAATACCAGAGGCAATGGATATTTTTGCACATCTACTTGTATTCTTGTCAAGGAATGTAGCCATAAAGTACAGTTGTATACACTTGCCATAAAATGTAGATGTTCGAATGTATTCACTGGTGCAGTCATCACACTTGGGTTATCTGCCTGCAGTTAGACCTCAGTCGGCCCGAATACCAGAGGCTTAGTATTTCTGCGTCAGTTGCTGGTGCTTCAAGACTGACGTCAGGACATAGTACAGTTTTGTACCTACCATAAATGTAGATGTTCGAGTGCTAATACAGCTGCAGTCATAACAGATGGGGTTATCCTGCCATCAGGCAGGTCCTCAGTCGGCCGAATTCCAAAGTCTAGGTCCGGCATCGGATGTCGTCGCTTCTTCCCTGACGTCAGTGTGGCAGGGGTATAAAAGAACCAGCCAACGCCATTTTCTTCAGTTTTTCTTGCCCCAGATGTCAGGTGCCCCCAGAAGGAAGGCAAAACATAAATTTATGTAATAATGCAATGTAATATAATCAAAAAACAGTAGTTGCAAGCAAATACACCATAAAAGAATACCCCAATCAGGTTGTATGAGGAGGTGTTTGTCATTAGGCCTGTCCCAAGAGGGGAAGGAGGGAGGGAAACCTGGACTGCAGCTGTATTAGCACTCGAACATCTAAATTTATGGTAGGTACAAAACTGTACTATGTTCATCATGCATACAGCTGCAGTCATAACAGATGGGTAGAATCCCAAAGCTAAAAAGGGGTGGCAGGCACTAAGTGGAACTAGGAGGAGCAAGGATTCCCTGCAAGACTGCTGTGGCAAAGCCCGCTCTAGATTTAGAGTATAATGGTAGGTGATAGTGCTTGGAGAAAGTATGCACAGAACTCCAAGTGGCTGCTTCCAAAATATCCTTGGTAGGAACCCCCCTGAGGAAAGCTGCAGAGGTAGCTGTGGCCCTTGTGGAGTGAGATCTGATGCTTGTAGGAACAGTTTTACCATGAAATGAATAACAAAAGCGTATGCAGTGGGCTACCCATTTTGAGATTGTCTGTTTGGAAATAGCCTTTCCTTGAGCACCTGTAGCATAAGACACAAAGAGTTGCTCTGATTTTCTGAATGGCTTTGTCCTGTCCAAATAATAACGAAGCTGTCTGTGAATGTCCAAGGAATGTAGAAGTCTCTCCCCTTTGTTTTGTGAATTAGGATAAAAAGTAGGTAAGTGGATAGCCTGATTCAAGGCTACACTGGATACTACCTTTGGCGTAAAGGAAGGGTTGGTTCGTAAGGAAACTCTGTCCTGATGGAAAATGATGAAAGGTTGCACAGCCATGAGGGCTTGTAGTTCCGAAACCCTGCGTGCTGAGGTGATAGCCAGAAGGAAGGCTGTTTTCCATGACAAATATTGCAGCTCTGTTGAAGCAGCTGGCTCAAATGGAGGCAGGGTCAGTTTTTCTAAAATGAAATTGAGATCCCAAGCAGGTACTGGTTGCTTCCTTGGGGGTTTTATATTCTTAGCCCCTCTGAGGAACTGTCTTAAGAGAGGATGAGAGAATAAGGGAGGATCAGTGTTGTATTGTGCAGAAATGGCTGAAGCATGGATTTTGATGGAGGAGAATGAAAGTCATCTGTTTAGCATCTCAGCTAGGTACTGTAATATTTGAGGTAAATTCAGTATCCCAGGATTCTGTCCCTTTTTCTGATTCCAGGCACAAAACCGTTTCCATTTGGCGGAGTAGGCTTTTCAAGTAGAAGGCCTTCTGGCCTCCAAGATGACATTCTGCACCTCCTTGGAGAGGAGGGTCTGTTGGGAAATCAAGGAATCCTCCATGCGACTAGATTGAGTGTTTTCAGCTGACTGTGAAGAGTTTTGAAGTTGTGCTGGGTCAACAGAAGAGGCACTAGAGGCAGGATCCATGGTGGGGAATGCGTCAGGCTCCTCAGGAGTGGATACCAGTGTTGTCTTGGCCAGTCTGGAGCAATGAGTATCATCTTTGGCCTGTCTGCTCTGGCTTTTAATAGAACTTTGGGCAGCAGAGGAAGAGGTGGAAAGGCATAAACTGTCAATGTTGTCCAACTGAAGGAAAGTGCGTCCACTTTCCAGGCCTGTGGATGAAAGGTCCTTGAGCAGAATTTTTTTCAATTGGTAATTTCTGTGGGTAGCAAAGAGATCTATGTCTGGCCTTCCCCATGCTTGAATTATCTTTGCAAAAACTTGAGGATGCAACTTCCATTCGTGTGGATCTGTCATATTTCTGCTTAGGTTGTCTGCCAGCGTGTTTTCCTTCCCTGGCAGGAATTGTGCTTGAAGTTGGATTTGCAATTCCACAGCCGTGTTCCAAAGGGTCATGGCTAGTCTGCACAGGGGGTATGAATGGGTTCCTCCCTGTTTGTTTATGTACCACATCATTGTGGTGTTGTCTGTCCTTATCAATAGCTGGCCTGGATGCAGTAGGTCTTTGAAGGCCATAATAGCATTTTGTACGGCTAGCATTTCCTTTTGATTGATGTGTATGTGCTTTTCTTTTTGGGACCATTTGCCCTGAATGCACTGATCTGTCATGTGCGCCCCCCCAGGCGTAGTCTGAGGCATCTGCTGTAATGATTTGATTTGCTTGAGGCATGCAGAATGGGAGACCTATGTTTCTATGGCATGCTTGAGCCCACCACAGAAATTCCTTTTGGAGACATGGAATGAGTGGTATAATTGTTTCCAAACTGTGGCTGCGTTGAGACCATAGGTTTTTCAGGTACCATTGAAGTTTCCTCATATGCAGCTTTGCACATGGGATTAGCAGGATGCAAGATGCCATGAATCCCAGAGCCTGCAGGATTTTCCTTGCAGTCAGTCTGATGAAGGTTGCCATTTTTCTGAAGTATTGAGATAGTTGCCCTTGTTTCTCTGGCGTGAGGTAGGCCATCTGGGTGTTTGTATTCAAGCTGGCACCCAGGAAAATTATTGCTTGAGAGGGTATTAGTTTTTGATTTCTTTTTGTTGACTGTGTATCCCAGAAAGTTCAACAACTTTATTACAAATGCCAGGTGTTTCAGAAGTATGCGCTTGCTGTCCGCTTGGATCAGGCAGTCGTCCAAATATGGGTATATTTGTATCCCTTGAAGTCTGCAGAAGGTAATTACTGATGCCAGGCATTTCGTGAACACTCTGGGCGCAGTAGATAAGCCAAAGGGCAATGCAGAGAATTGATAATGGGTTGAACCTGCAAGAAATCTGAGGTATCTTCTGCAATCTTGTCTGATAGGGACATGCAGGTATGCCTCCTTGAGGTCCAATGTTACCAGCCAAGACTCCTTGCCCAGCATGGGAAGAAGCTGCTGTAATATGAGCATCTTGAATTTTGGTACAAGTAAATATGTGTTTAGGATGGATAGGTCCAAAATAGGTCTCCAGTCTTTGTCCTTCCTTGGTACCAGGAATAGTCTGGAATAAAAACCTTGACCCTGTTCTCGTGCAGGTACCTCTTGAATAGCTTTCATGTCCATGAGAGCTGAAAATTGTTTTTGTGCCTCTGCCCTTTGATTTTGTGGCAGGTTTGGCATGCCTCTCATTTTTGGAAGGGTGTGAAAGTGGAATCTGTAGCCTCTGTCTATAATGTCCAGGATCAATTTGTCTTTTGTGACAATATGCCAATTATTTGAAAATAATGCCAGTTTTCCGCCTAAAGGTGCTGCCATTAAAGCTTTGCTTGGCATGCAAAGGGGAAAGTCACTGTGTCTGCTTTCTGAATGGTTGTGATCTATCCTCTCCTCCTCTTGGTGTAGGTGCTTGCCATTGTCTGGCTCTAAATGATCCTTGAGATTGCCCTCTACCCCTTGGGCGCCTGTATTTACCTCTTTGAGGTCTGTCCATGGCTGGAAAGGACCAATTTTTTGAAGGCCAGTTTCTGCTGAAACGTGGAGGTTGTACCTGTACGAAATCTTTCACTGTTTGCTTTGATCTTGCCTTTTCCTCCATTTTCTTTAATACCTCCTCAGCTTTAACACCAAACAATACATCTTTTTGAAGAGGTGCATCTAGTAATTCAGCTTTGACATGATCTGGTAAGGTTTGCTCTTTGAGCCAAGCATGTCTACGTATGACAGACCCTGTAACAGCAGCTCTACATGAGGCCTCTAAAGCATCAAAACCACATTGCAAGGTATGTTTACCCACTTGCTCTGCACTATGCAACAAATCCTGCAACTCCTTCAAGTCTGGTTGTTCAGGTTGTGACATTTTGCTTTTCAACTGAGATAACAAAAACTGTTGATACTTTAACATATGGAACTGACAGTTTAATGCCCTCGTGGTTAAAGTGGTCGAGGTGTATACCTTTTTCCCCCACCTTTCTAAAGCTCTGGAATCTCTCTCTGAAGGTAATGGATTTTTGGCAGTAGAGGCCTTAATTCCCTTGGGACCCTGTGAAATAGTTTCTGGGTCAGCAGCATGGCTTTTGTATAGGAATTGATGTGAATCAGGAACCCGGTAATACCTGTCAGGCTTAACAGGAGCTGGTGGTAAAGAATCTGGGTTAAGGCTGGCCTCTGAATACACATCATCTAGTATGTCTAAGACAGGAGGGATAGCCAGAGGCCTGTGCTGAGGAAGCAAGAGAAAATCCCTGAGCCTTTTCTTGGAATCTGAGTAATCTTGGCCTTCCCAGTGGAAGTGTTCCCTCAAGGTATGCAAGGTTTCCCCAAAGAATAGTCCTCAGGGGAGACAGAGGAATGGACTCCTCCGCATCAGAATCTTCAAAGGGAAGTATGAATATTCCTGGTCTTCAGAATGTTCTGAGGTAATGGAGGCCTGGTCGAGGAAGGGTAGTCTTCCTCCAATCTGGGCCTTTGTCCGAGGGGTTGAGAACCCCTGATAAGAGTAATCAAATCCTCAGCCATTTTGAGCATCTGTTTTTTAGGCATGGGGCCTTGAGAGGGGCTCTGTGGAGCTTGTCTTTTAGTTTTCATGGCTGCTTTAGATTTTGTGAAAGCCTTAATGGAAAAAGAAGAAGAAGGCCTGAAGACACCTTGAGAGGTGGCAGGCCTGTCTAAACTCTGAGTTTCCCCGCCAAGAGTGGCGTCGGTATCTGTAGTTGGGGTGGGGGCCGAGGAGCCTGCGACCTCGGGCACAGAAGACACCGCTAAAGAAGTGTCATCGGTACTCAGGGGCTGTGTAGTCGCCTCGCTGAGAACCGGAGCACCTGTAGCCGGCTTTAGCGTGGTGTCGGTAGAAGTCACGGACCTCGTATGTCGGTCCTTATCTTTGCGTCTTTTACTCAAAACTGGAGTCGTAGTATCCGACGACATAATGTAATTAAATTTTTTACCAAAATAGTGTTGGGCGAACTCTGCCCGACGCTTAATAGTGCGTTTGTTGAATCTAGCACAGAAACGACAGGCTGAGACGTCGTGGTCTGGGCCTAAGCAAGGAATGCAGAAGGAATGGAAATCCTTATGCGGTATTTGCTTCCCACATGAAATGCAATTATTAACTTTGTCTGACATCGGTCTGAGGCAAGAAAAGTTTCACCAACGGGGTACTTAGCTTTCAAGAAGACTTCGGCTGAAAAATATTCGTAATCTCAGGAGCTGGCTGACCTGCACTTGCGAACTGCTTCTGCTTCGGGCACCGCGCGGCAAGAAAGACTGAAGAAAATGGCGTCGGCTGGTTCTTTTATACCCCTGCCACACTGACGTCAGGGAAGAAGCGACGACATCCGACGCTGGACCTAGCCTTTGGAATTCGGCCGACCGAGGACCCGCCTGACGGCAGGATAACCCCATCTGTTATGACTGCAGCTGTATGCATGTTGAACATCAGAGGTATAAAACCAGATAGCCGACACCATTACATCAGTTTTTCTTGCCCCAAATGTCAGGATCCCTCAAATAGAGAGCTAAGTTATGGTGGAAAAACACCACCAGTAAAAAGTAAATACCAATAGCCCTATAAGGAGTGAGGAAGAGAGAGTGAGGAAGAGAGAGAGAGAAAGAGAGAGGAGACAAGGGGGCTGGAGGGTGGGAAACCAGGACTGCAACAGTGAATACACTCGAACATCTACATTTATGGTAAGTGTACACAACTGTACTATGTTCTTCGTGTTTCACTGTTGCAGTCATCATGCTTGGGTTGATTCCCAAAGCTGAAGAATGGGTGCAGGCAGTCAAGAAGAGTTGGGGCTGGCTAGTATGCCCTGCAGGACTGTGGTTGAAAGCCTGCCCTGGATTAGGAAAAGATAGGCAAGTGGTAATGCTTGGTGAAGGTATGAACAGAACTCCAAGTAGCAACTTCCAGAATGTCCCTGGTAGGGACTCATCTGAGAAAGGCTGTAGAGGTTGAATTTGCCTTAGTGGAATGGGTTCTGATTCTATGTGGGATAGGTTTTCTATGGTGTTTGATACAGTGTGCTATCCATTTGGAGATGGTTTGCTTTGAAATGGCCTTGCCCTCTGCCCCTGTAGCAAAGCTGACTAGTAGCTGGTCAGACTTTCTGAAAGGTTTAGTCCTGTCAAGGTAGAACCTAAGCTGCATGTGCATATCCAAGGAGCGCAGGATCCTTTCCCCTTTATTCTGAGAATTAGGGGAAATGGTTGGTAAATGGATGGATTGGTTTAAAGCCACACTGGATACCACCTTGGGCATAAATGATGGGTTAGTCCTGAGGGAAACCCTGTCCGCATGGAAGATAATGAAGGGTTTCACAGCTAGAAAGGCCTGCAACTCAGACATTCTTCTTGCTGAAGTGATGTCTAGAAGTAAGGCTGTTTTCCAAGAGAGGAATTTTAACTCTTCTGTAGCAGCAGGCTCAAAGTGTGTGTGTGTGTGGGGGGGATGAGCTTCTCTAGTACAAAGTTAAGGTCCCAGGCTGGAGTGGGAGCTCTCCTCGGGGGTCTTAGATTGTTAGCTCCTCTCAGGAACTGTTTGATCAGAGGGTGAGAGAAGACGGATGGCTCAGTATTGTAATGAACTGAGATGGTGGAGGGATGAATCTTAATAGAAGAGAAGGATAGGCCTTTGTGGAGCAGTTCTGCTAGATAATCTAGGATTTGAGGTAAGGTGGGCATGGTTGTATCCTTTCCTTGAGACTGGCTCCATAAACAGTATCTTTTCCACTTTTCTGAATAGGATTTCCTAGTACTAGGCCACCTGGCCTCAAGGATGACATCCAGCACCTGTTTGCTGAGGGTTGCTGGTGATGTACTCATGGAATGAGCCAGGCTGCTAGGTTCAGGGTTTGCAGCTGAGGGTGCAAAATCTGGCCCTCCTGCTGGGACAGCAGGGAAGAGGTCTGATGCAGGTGCCAGGGTGGTACTGCTGTCAGACTGAGTAAAAGTGGGTACCAGTGCTGGCGTGGCCAGTCTGATGCAATTAGGATTGCCCTTGGCCTGTCCTGTTTGATCTTGAGTAGTACTTTTGAGAGGAGGGGCAGTGGGGGAAGGCATAGATTGATAGGTTTCACAATGTAAAGGATAGGGCATCCACTTTCCATGCTTGGCTGTGGGGGAGTTCTGGTTCTAGGGGGAAGCAAAGATGTCCACCTCTGGTGTCCCCCACCTGTGGATTAGAAACTTGAATGAGTTGGGTTCCAGTTTCCACTTGTGTGGGTCCATTAGATTTCTGCTTGTCATCTGCCAGTGAATTTTGTTTGCCTGGCAGGAATTGAGCTTGCAGGTGCACTTGATTGCTTAAGGCTGTGTTCCACAGAGCCATGGCTAACCTGCAGAGTGGGTAGGAATGATTTCCCCCTCTGCTTGTTTATGCACCACATAACTGTGGTGTAGTCTGTCTTTATCAAGAGTTGTCCTGGAAGGATAAGGTATTTGAAGGCTGTCAGTGCATTCTGTACAGCTAACATTTCTTTTTGATTGATATGTAGGTGCATTTGTCTTGGGCTCCATTTGCCTTAAATGCATTTGCCTGCCATGTCAGCCCCCCATGCATAGTCTGATGCGTCTGTTGTCAGGGTTTGGGCGGCAGGGGGTTGAGTGAAAGGGAGTCCCTCGTTGTGGTAGCAGGCCTCTGCCCACCAAAGGAACTCTGTCCTTAGGCAAGGAATAATAGTGATCACTGTTTCCAGGTCCTGAGAATGTTGACACCAGAGACTTTTTAAGTACCACTGAAGTTTCCTCATATGCAGTCTTGCATATGGAATTAGGAGAATGCATGAGGCCATGAACCCTAGGGCTTGCAGTATTTTTCTTGCAGATAGCTGGGTTTGGGTGGCCAGTAGTTTGAAATAGTTTGTCAAATAAACCTGTTTTTTCTGGAGTGAGGAATGCCATCTGGGAAGTTGTGTTCAAGCTTGTTCCCCAGAATACATTTTTTTTGACTGGGTACTAGATGTGATTTCTTTTCATTGATGGTATACCCCAGAGAAGTTAGGAGTCTCTTTACAAATGTCAGGTGCTGAAGCAGCAATTCCTGACTGTCCGCATGAATCAGGCAATCGTCCAATTATAGGTAAATTTGAATTTTTATCTGCCTGCATTATGCAATGGCTGGAGCCAGGCATTTTGCCCTGAAATGTAGATATTTCCTGCAAGATTCCCTTATGGGGATGTGCAGATAAGTTTCCTTTAAGTCTGGGGTGACCAGCCAGGAGTCCTTGGCTAGCATAGGGAACAGCTGCTGGAGAGTAAGCATTTTGAATTTTGGTACCACCAGGAAGGTGTTGAGAATTGACAGATCCAGGATAGGGCGCCAAGAGTTTTCTTTTCTGGGCACCAGAAACAGTCTGGAGTAGAAACCTTGTCCCCTTTGCTCTGCTGGAACATGTTGAATAGCCCTGATACTGAAAAGAGAAAGTACTTGCTTTTGGGCCTCTGCCCACTGGTTTGGGGGGAGGTCTGGCAATCCGCTTGGGGTTGGCAGTGAGTGGAAGTAGAGTCTGTATCCCTGGGATACAATGTTTAAGACCCATCTGTCCTGGTTAATGTACTCCAAAATTTTTGCATGCAGGGTGAGTTTTCCTCCTAGGGGGCAAGTACTTGGGCATGGCTGGGAAGGATGAAGGACGAGTCTTTGTGAACTTTTTCCATAAGAGGGTGGCTTACCACTCCCTGCTTTTGAGGTGGGAGCACTCCATTGTTTAGATCTGTGCATACCCTGAGACTGTAGGTTTGGTGGTCTGCTGCCCCTGGATTTGGACTGAGAAGGTCTGGGAGGGACTGGAAAGGACCAGTTTTTTGAAGGCCAATGCCTACTGAATCTAAGTGGCTGTACCTGTAGGAAATCTGTAACAGTTTGCATAGATTTAGCTTTTTCCACCATCTTTTTAAGAGCTTCTTCTGCTTTAGTGCCAAACAAACGTTTTTGGTTTAATGGAGCATCTAGTAATTTTGCTTTGACACGGTCTGGCAAGATTTGTTCCTTCAGCCAAGCATGTCTTCTAAGAACAGACCCAGTGACAGCAGCCCTGCAAGATGCTTCTAAGACATCAAAACCACACTGCAAAGTATGTTTTCCAAATTGGTCTGCAGAATGCATTAACTCTTGTAAATCTTTATGTTCTGCACAATCAGGAATCAACATCATTTTTTGTTTAATTAGTTACATAACATGCTGCTGGCACTTCAACATGTGAAACTGGCAATTTAAAGCCCTGATAGCAAGTTGCAGAGGTATATACCTTCTTCCCCATCTGTCTAATGCCCTAGAATCCCTGTCCGAAGGGGTAGGGTTTTTGGCTGTAGTAGCCTTAATACCTGTAGGTCCCTGGGAAATGGTCTCTGGATCCGCAGTGGGATTTTTAAACAGAAATTTGTAAGAGTCAGGTACTCTGTAGTACCTGTCAGACTTTCTAGGAGCTGGTGGCAAAGTATCAGGGGTAAGACTGGATTCCATGAAGACATCATCTACAATTTCCAGAACAGGGGGGATAGCTAAAGGCCTGTGCTGAGGCAAGTTTAAAAATTCCCTGAGTCTCTTTTTGGTCTGTGGGTAGTCCTGGCACTCCCAGCGGAAATACTCTTTGAGGGTATGCAGGGTTTTACTGAAAAAAAAAGTCCTCTGGGGGGGGGGGGATGGAATCCTCTGCATCTGTATACTCATAGCTAGATAACGGTATGTCCTGGTAATCTGAGGGGTCAGAGTCATCAGACTCATGATCTGTAGAATCAGAAGGAAAATCAACCTTTTTTGTCTTTTAGAGGGGGAATCCTGGCTTCCCCTAATTAAAGTAATAAGGTCTTCAGCCATTCTAAGCATTTGTTTCTGTGGCATGGGAGCTTGAGAATGCGCTTTGGTCGTCGGTTTCTTAGGCATAGTGCGAACTCTGGGCCTGAGAAATTTGGCAGTTTTATTCAAAAACTAAGTAGTCGGTTTAATACGAACATCAGAAGGTCTGAATAGACCCTCAGAAGCCGGTGCCTGCACAGCGGCTCTGGACCCATCCAAGGTAGAGACATCCGCAGGTTCCATAGTCGAAGAAGCATCTCGCGGCATACCGGACTCTGAATGGGTCTCAGTAGAGGCCTGCGAATCTGTAGAAGCAGGTATCAGAGGCTGCGAAAGCACCTCAGTGAGTACCGGCGGACTGGCGACTAGCTTAATGGAAGCATCGTCGGCAGTTTTGGACCTATGCGGTCTGTCTCTGTCTTTATTCTTACGTTTTTTTGGAAGATCGGTAGTTGGATGGCTTATTGAAGCCATTTCAGAATATGGAGAACGAGAGCGAAAAGATTTAGCGACAAAGATAGCCTGGCAAATAGTTTGGGCGTTGAACAGGGCACAAAACCGACAGCGAGGAACATTGTGGTCTGGGCCTAAACAGGTGACGCAGTAAGAATGAAAATCTGTGTGATGTATTTGCTTTCCACAGGCAAGACAATTATTAACTTTTTCCGACATGAGTTAGAGCAAGAAAAAGGGATCCTCAAAGGGTTACTTAGCTTTAGAAGACTTCAAGTCTGAAACCTGAATAATGAAAATTTCAGGTAGCGGCCGACCAGCACTTGCGAACTGCTTCTGCTTCGGGCTCTGCTCGGTAAGAAAAGCTGATGTAATGGCATCGGCTGCATGTTTTATACCCCTGACGATCTGATGTCATGGAAGAGTCGACAGCATCTCACACAGAAATCCCAAGACTCTGGTATTCGGGCCGACTGAGGGCTACCTGCAGGCAGATAACCCAAGTGTGATGACTGCAACAGTAAAACGCGAAGAACATCAGTTAAATCATATTTTGTTTACATGTTACAGTTAATGGGGTTATACCAAATGGAAAAAAAAAATGCACTTCAAGGTAAGAAAAAATGTGGCAGCTGAAAGATGGAGCAGGCATTTCATGAAGTCAGGTGATAAACTTCTGATGGAATGAGTAAGAAACCATATTTCTTTTTAGTATAACTTCTTTTTGAACTCTTCAGAAAAAAAATACAAATATCTCTTTGCAAAGAACACATCTGTTATTACAAAACTAACCATACTTATGTTAAGAAAATAAAAAGTACAGTGTACACTATGATTGTAAAGAAAGCATAAGCATTAGACAAAAAGTGTAAAGTGATTTTCAATTTTTTTTAGCTTACGTTTGCTCCATGGCATGTGGAGCAAAAACTGCCGAACAGCAGCTCTAACCATTAGAGAGCATTTTTTACTTCACTTTGAAGGAGAAACCCAGTTTTAAGAAGTCTGTTTTTCATATACTGACATCAGTGGAGAGAACGGTAAACTTTAACCTTAGTGACCTCAGTGTAGTAAAAACATGTGTTCCGTTCACAGACTTT
The DNA here is from genome assembly GCF_019279795.1 of Protopterus annectens. NCBI lineage: Eukaryota > Metazoa > Chordata > Ceratodontiformes > Protopteridae > Protopterus > Protopterus annectens. The sequence continues at coordinate 712,976,543 of NC_056745.1, forward strand.
AATAGGCACACCACTGCTTGTCCAAACCAAAGCTGAACAAACTATAAAAAACGAATGCCAAGCGAAAAGCCACCAAACTGGAGAAAGTAGGATTTATTTAAACACAGAAATCTATTAAAACAATAAAAAAGATTCTTATAATCCACGAATAATCCACAAATGTACCACTGCTTGTGCATGATGATGTCCCATTAAAGAACACAGATGCAACTCACGTTATCTCAAGGGCAATGACATGGTAGGTAATATTACATTTATTTGGGCAGTGCTTTAATAAAAAAGTTTATAAAGTTTTTTTTTTTATTGAAAAATGGTCCAAATAAAGTACACACATGGAAAAATGTGTCATAGCACTTGACTCATCAAATGCTGTAATGCATTTACTAACACTGGAAAACAACTTAATCAAGTATCTTTCAAGTTCCAAGCTGTGTCTTCAATTCATCAGCTAGTCTGAAAACTCTTAAAATGTATTGACAACCTTTTTAAGATGATCAACATTCATACTGGTAAAGTTTAGCCCACATTGCAGAAATGTAATATGGTAGCATTCAAGATTATCACCTATCAGAGAACTGGCCTTTAATTTCACACACACGATTTTTCATAGAATTTTCACAGAAAAATGATGTTTCTATAGCTCCAGAATAGATCTGCTTCTTGGGGCATAAGAACCAGGACTCATCAACTGTGGGAAAAGAATATTCTCTCACTTGGAGGTAGACTGTATGTGCATTATGATGTAACACAACTTGAGTATAAAACAATTTAGAAAAAGGGATATCAAGCAGGATTTGCACTAAATAACATCCAAGTGTAACTGGGTATTACTGATCACACCAAAGGGGCCCCAAACTTTAGAATGATTAGGCTGCCTTTTGTTAGTACATAGCAGAGAAAAAACACACTTCCTATTACCACAAATTACTAAGTAAGGCCTGCACAATTACATTTGATTATTCTTAGAGTGTAGCATCAGTGTTATCCCTTAGGTGCTTCATCCCATACATTAGAAATCTACCTTACTGCTGACTTATTAAACACAGTCAGTGCAGCGAAACCTTTTTGTCATTTTGGCAACATTTTAGTCGGTGTATTAAAATAAGGAAACTTACTCCATTTGGAAAGTACAGTTGTGTAAACTTACCATAATTGTAGATGTTCGAGTGTATTCACTGCTGCAGTCATCACATTTGGGTTATCTGCTTGCAGTAGCCCTCAGTCGGCCTGATTAACAAAGTCTTGGGTCCTGTGTTGGTTGCTGTCCCTTCTTCCATGACGTCAGGTCGTCAGGGGTATAAAACATGCAGCCGATGCCATTACATCAGTTTTTCTTGCCCCAGATGTCAGGTGCCCCCCAATGGGAAGCAATTAAATCTGTAAATATACAATGTTATACCTACAACAAAAAAGCAAATACACCAAAAGGTTTTTGAGTATAGTAAAGGAGAGCAGAGGTATATCCAAAAAAAGTAAGGGGGCTGGAGAAAGGGTAACCAGGACTGCAACAGTGAATACACTCGAACATCTACATTTATGGTAAGTGTACACAACTGTACTATGTTCTTCGTGTTTCACTGCTGCAGTCATCATATTTGGGTAGATTCCCAAAGCTAAGGATGGGAGGAGGAATTTAGATAGCAGTAGGACCAGCTATAAGGCCCTGCAAGACTGCAGTGGCAAAGCCAGCTCTGGATTTAGAGAAAACTGGCAGATGGTTATGCTTGGTGAAAGTATGTACAGAACTCCAGGTAGCAGCATCTAGGATGTCCCTGGTAGGGACGCCTCTGAGAAAGGCTGTAGAGGTAGATGTAGCCCTGGTTGAGTGGGGTCTGATCCCCTGTGGGATAGGTTTTCCATGGTGCTTGTAACAGAAATGAATGCAATGGCCTATCCATTTGGAAATGGTTTGCTTTGAAATAGCCTTCCCCTCTGCCCCTGCAGCAAATGCCACCAGCAGTTGTTCAGATTTCCTTTGAGGTTTAGTCCTGTCCAAGTAGAATCTAAGTTGTCTGTACACATCTAAGGAGAGCAGTATCCATTCCCCTTTGTTCTGTGGATTAGAAAAGAAGGTTGGCAAATAAATGGACTGATTAAGGGCCACAATGGATACCACCTTGGGCATGAAGGAGGGATTGGTCCTGAGGGACACCCTGTCCGCATGAAACATAATGAAAGACTACACTGCCATAAGGGCCTGTAATTCAGATACCCTTCTTGCTGAAGTGATTGCTAAAAGGAAAGCTGTTTTCCAAGAAAGGAATTTTAAGTCTGCAGTAGCAGCTGGCTCAAAAGGAGGAAGAGTGAGTTTCTCCAATACAAAGTTACGGTCCCAGGCTGGAGTTGGAGCTCTCCTGGGTGGTCATAAATTTTTAGCCCCTCTGAGGAACTGCTTGAGCAGTGGATGAGAGAAGAGGGGAGGTTCTGTGTTATAATGAGATGAAATAGCTGAGGTGTGAATTTTGATGGAGGAGAAAGACAGGCCCTTGTGAAGCATCTCAGTTAAGTATTGCAAAATCTGAGGTAAATTGGGCGCTGCTGTGCTCATCCCTTGAGATTGGTTCTAGGCACAGAATCTTTTCCATTTTTCTGCATAAGATTTTCTAGTACTAGGCCTCCTTGCCACTAAAATGATATCCATCACTGGTTTACTAAGGGTTGGTGAAGGAGAGATTAGGTAATTAGCCAGGCTGCTAGGTTCAGTGCTTGAAGCTGAGGGTGCAGAATCTGGTTCTCCTGCTGAGACAATAGGGTAGGAGTTTGAGGCAGGTGCCATGGGGCCAACAGTGACACACTGTGCAAGAGTGGGTACCAGTGTTGGCGTGGCCAGTCTGGTGCAATCAAAATCGTCCTTGGTTCGTCTTGTTTGATATTTAGTAGTACTTTGGAGAGCAGAGGCAGAGGAGGAAAGGTATAAATTGATAGGTTTTTCCAGCTGAAGGACAGAGCATCCACTTTCCAAGCTTGTTTTCGGGGAGTCCCTGTGCAAATTTTGTCCAATTGATAGTTCTGGGGGAAGGCAAACAGGTCTATATCTGGGCTCCCCCATTTGGTTGTCAACATGTTGAAAATCCTTGGTTCCAGTTTCCACTCGTGTGGGTCCATGAGGTTTCTGCTTAGTTTGTCTGCCAGTGTATTTAGCTTTCTTGGCAGGAATAGAGCTTGTAGATGCATTTGGTAGCTCAGGGCTGTGTTCCACAATGCCATGGCTAGTCTGCAGAGGGGGTAAGAATGTGTACCCCCCCTGCTTGTTTATGTACCACATAACAGTGGTGTTGTCCGTCTTTACCATTAACTGTCCTGGAAGAATGTGGTCTTTGAAGGCTGTCAGAGCATTCTGCACAGCTAATGTTTCTTTTTGATTGATATGCAGGCACATTTGACTTGGGTTCCATTTGCCCTGAATGCACTTCCCTGCCAGGTGAGCCCCCCATGCATAGTCTGATGCATCTGTTGTTAGGGTTTGGGTAGCGGGTACTGTGAATGATAGTCCCTTGTTTTGGTGGCAGGCCTCTGCCCACCAAAGGAACTCTAGGCGTAGGCAAGGTATGACAGGAATCATTGCTTCTAGATCCTGAGAATGTTGACACCATAGGCTTTTTAGATACCATTGTAGTTTCCTCATATGCAGTCTTGCATATGGAATCAGAAGAATGCAGGAGGCCATGAACTCCAAGGCTTGTAGTATTTGCCTTGCAGATTGCAGGGTTTTTGTGGCCACTTGTTTGAAGTAGGTTGTCAAATGAATTTGTTTCTCTGGTGTGAGGAAAGCCATCTGGGAAGTTGTATTCAAGCTTGCTCCCAAGAATATAATTTGTTGACAGGGTACCAGGCGTAATTTCTTTTCGTTTATGGTGTACCCCAGACAAGTTAGCACCCTTTGTACAAAGGCGAGATGATTCAAAAGTATGTCCTGGCTTTCTGCCTGAATTAGACAATCGTCCAGGTATGGGTACATTTGAATATTTCTTTGCCTGCAAAATGCAATGACTGGAGCTAGGCACTTTGTGAATACCCTGGGCACAGTAGATAAGCCAAAGGGTAGTGGAGAGAACTGATAATGTGTTTAGCCTGCTTTGAAGTGTAGGTATCTTCTGCAAGACTCCCTAATTGGGATGTGCAGGTATGCTTCCTTTAGATCTAGTGTTGCCAACCAGGCGTCTTTGCCTAGCATAAGGAGCAACTGGTGAAGAGTCAGCATCTTGAATTTTGGAATCACCAAAAAGGTGTTTAGAGTAGACAGGCCCAGGATAGGACACCATGAATTGTCTTTTGCGGGTATCAGGAAAAGTCTCGAGTAGAAACCTTGCTTCTTTTCCTCTTCTGAGAATGTACTTGCTTCTGGACCTCTGCCCACTGATTTGGGGGTAGATCTGGCCACTCGCTTGGTGTTGGTAACGTGTGGAAGTGAAATCTGTATCCCTGGGACACTATATTTAAAACCCATTTGTCCTGGGTAATGAGTTTCCAATTCTTTGCATGAAGAGCAATTTTTCCCCCCAAAGGGGCAGTCAGTTGAGAAGTGCTTGGAAGTTTTAAAAAGACGTCATTGACACAGTTTACCATAGGGGGAGTTTTATTACTCCCAGATTTGGAAATGGAAGACCCCACTGCTTAGTTGTGTGTGTACCCTGGGACTGAAGCCTGGGAGTTCTGCTGGATCTGGATTTGGACTGAAAAGGTCTGGAAGAGGCAGGAAAGGACCAATTCTTTGAAGGCCAATGCCTAATAAACCTTGGAGGTTGTACTTGTAAAAAATCTTTAACAGTTTGCATAGAGTTAGCTTTTTCCACCCATCCTTTTAAGAACTTCTTCTGCCTTGTTACCAAACAGGCGGTCCTAGTTTAAGGGAGCATCCACTAATTTCGCTTTAACATGATCTGGCAAGGACTGCTCCTTAAGCCAAGCATGCCTTCTAAGTACAGACCCAGTTACAGCAGCCCTGCAAGATGCCTCTAGGGAATCAAAACCACATTGCAAAGTATGTTTTCCAACTTGTTCAGCTGAATGCAGCAAATCCTTATTTTCAGCACAATCAGGAATCAACATAATTTTCTGTTTAAGCAATCCAATAATATGCTGCTGATATGAAACTGGCAGTTTAAGGCCCTAATGGCCAAAGCTGCAGAAGTGTATACCTTCTTACCCCATCTATCCAGCGCCCTGGAGTCTCTATCAGAGGGGGTAGGATTTTTGGCAGTAGTAGCTTTAATGCCCTTGGGCCTCTGTGAAATGATATTCGGATCCACAGTAGGATTTTTAAAAAGGAACTTGTGAGAGTCAGGGACCCTGTAATCTCTATCAGGTTTTCTGGGAGCAGGAGGTAAACGGTCAAGGGCCAAGCTAGATTCCGAAAAGGCATCATCAACAATGTCTAGCACAGGAGGTATGGCTAAAGGCCTGTGCTGGGGCAGGAGTAAGAAATCCCTAAGCCTCTTATTAGAATCAGAGAAATCGTGACTTTCCTAATGAAAATGCTCCCTGAGAGTATGCAAGGTTTCACCAAAAGAGAAATCCTCGGGGGGGGGGGGGGCAGAGGGTATAGAGTTCTCAGCATCAGAATCCTCATAGGTAGATAAGGGTAAATCCTGGTCATCAGAGGAAACAGAAAATTCAGAATCCTGGTCAGAAGTATCATAAGCAAACTCAGTCCTAGGTTTCTTAGAGGGGGAAGGCTGGCTTTCCCTGATTAAAGTAATAAGGTCTTCAGCCATTCTTATCATTTGTTTTTTATAGGTTCATAGGTTCATAGGTTCATACTAGGCTATCTGCCCGAGGGCATTTACAAGCCTAGCCCATCGTTTTGTGGCTTACGCCACCCCTTTAGTATGGGGAACTATACCCATTATTTTGCTGTGCCTCTGTCGAGCAGTGACACTGAGGTAATCCCTGGGGTATATCTGCGATCTCCCATCCATTGGTCAAGATTTCTCTTGAACAAGGCCAGCGAGGTGCTCTGCCTCACATGTACCGGGATTTTGTTCCACAGCATAGGGAGTCTTTGGGTGATGAATCTATCCCTCCAGCACGTCCTATTAATAGCCGTGTCAAGGTTTAAGTCTCCGCCCTTGTGGCTCTGATGGATCTAGATTTTTTGAGGTGAAGCATATTCATCAAATCTGGGTTTGACATGGCCTTGTATGTTAGGCAAAGGTCACCTCTGAGCAAGCGTGCGACTGAATAGAGCTGGAGTTCTTTCAGTCGGGCAGCATAGGACAGATTTTGAGACCCTTTATCCTTTTGGTGAGGAACTTTTGTGGCCTCTCCAGCTGCTGCAAGTGTCGGGTCAGATACATTCGAATGGGGCATTGTACTCAATCATTGGTCTGATGAGTGATGAGTAAAGGGAGACTATGACCTCCCTTGATCTAGATGAGAATCCCTTCATGATAAGGTGGGCAATGTAGAAGGTCTTCCTAACTACTTTAGCTACATGGGTGTCGAATGACAGACTACTATCAACCTGGGTCCCCAGGTCCCTGATAACTTCTTCTGTGCTCAGTGGATTGCCACCTATTTGGTAGCTAGGGGTAACCTTGTTTTTCCCGAAGGGTATGACTATGCATTTTTGGCATTTAACTTTAGGCCGTGGCTCTGGCACCAGTTATCCGTTTCTGTGAGACCCTTCTGAAGGATATCTGTGTCAGATGTGTTTTCTACTATGGCCCAGTTTGCAGTCATCTGCAAACTTTGTCAGCCATAACCCTCCTGTGTTTGCTTGTACTTGGAAAAGTAGATGCCAAACAAGAGTGGGCCCAGGACTGAGCCCTGTGGGACACCACTTGTGACAGGCTTTGAGTCTGACATGGCGCCAGCAGCTCTGACCCTGTGGATTCTGTCACTCAGCCAGTTTGCAACCCATCTTGTGATGTATGGGTTGACATTTAAGCTGATGAGTTTTTCAATGATACCCGAATGGGGTATTGTATCGAAGGCCTTAGCCAGATCGAGGTAGGCTGTATGGACTGCCTTTCCCTCATCAATGGCTTTGGTGACTGTTTCAAAAAGTCAACCAAGTTTAAAGGCATGATCTGCCTTTGACAAAGCCAAACTGGGTTGGATCCAAAGTCTGCAAATTCCCTATGTCTTTATTTATGAGGTCCATTATGATCCTCTCCATGGCTTTGCAGATAAGGCTTGTCAAGCTAATGGGCGGTAATTTCCAGGGTCGGTGGAGGCCCGCCTTTGTGAAGTGGTACCACAGTTGCAGTGCGCCACTCCTGGAGTGCGTATCCAGAGGTAAGACTTTGATTAAACAGCTGTCCTAGCTGTGGGTTTAATTCCTCATTGAGTTCATGGAGCACACAGCCGGGGACACCATCAGGTCCCATGGATGCTGTGTTTTTGCTTTGGAGAGAGCAGTTCTCACTTGGGCTGGAGATGTTTGGGGGCCGCAATCATTTGGTATAGATATCTCTCCTTTGGGGGGGGAGAAGTTTGCACTGAACCTGTCAGCCAGTATGTTGGCAATGTCTGTAGGATCAGTAATCTTCACATCATTTTGAACTAGCTCTGAGCATATCTGGGAGTTTCCTCCCAGGTTTCTAACATAGCTAAAGAAGGCCTTATGATTGTCTTTTGAGTCTTTAGCTATTTTTCTCTCGAAATTTGCTTTGGATGATTTTATGAGAGCTCTTAGTTTTTACTTATAGTGATCAAGGGTGTCTTACCTTTTAAGGATTTTGCTCTATCTTGTAGTAGCTTCCTCCTTTTGTTGTAGAGTTTGTTTATGGCTGGGGTCCACCAGACTGGACGCTTGCCTTTGGTACAAAGAGTCTTTGTTTTGCTTGGGATTGCCTTATCCATGCAGTCCTGCAGGTGCTGGTAGAAGGCATTTGTAAGTGATTCAGCGGCTTGAGTACTGTTTTCCATGGCTCGGGGCCTTAAAGGAGACCACACTAGTCTTTAGAAGTGTGAAGTCGGCTTTTGAGAAGTTCTTTACTGTGGTCTTTTTTATTTCAGGTGGGGGTGGGATGAGGACCTCCAGCGAGATTAGTTTGTGGTCTGATCTCACCAGTGAGGGGTACACCTCCGGTGTTGAACATTGTGCTCCCATGTTCGTGATGATGAGATCAAGTATGTTATCTCCTCTTGTGGGGATGGTGACTAGTTGTTCCATGGCATTTGGGTTTATGAATTCCAGGAACGTTTGGGCTAGGGTGTTTGGGCTTGAGTAGTGTTCCCAGTCTATATTAGGGTAATTGAAGTCACCTAGTATGATGGTGTTTGGTGATACATTTATCCCCTCTAGTGTTTTCAGGAAGGCCATGTGAGGTTCCTGAGTTTGTGAGGGTGGCCTGTAACATGCTACAATTTGCAGAGCAGTCTTGCCTATGGTTAATTGCACCTGGATGGTCTCCGATGCATCGTGCGTTGCCACCAGTCTTGAGGTGTGGGTGTCCTTGATGAATATGGATACCCCCCTCCTTTCTTGGTATTGTCCAGATTTTGGGCGCGGAACGCATGATATGAGGTAAAACCTGATAGCTGGGGTGCTCTCAGGAGCCTTGAACCAGGTTTCTGTCACAGCACAGACATCGATGTTCTCCATACTAAGAAGGGCCTCGAGTGCGTGCATTTTGAGATTTAGACTTCTGGCATTGAGCAGCATTACCCTTAGTTTTTTTCCTTTTTTGTGTTCTAGGGTGGTAGGTTTAGAATTTGAGCCTTGCCTAAAAAAGGCACTATGGGGTGGCAAGAGCCTTTGCCAATATCCGGAATCCCAGGGGTGACAGGTGCAAGCCGTCCCTTGCGAAGCAGCGTGGCTTGTCCAGCATGTCATCCCAGGCAGACAGACACTGGATCCCCTTTAAATGACACCAGTGTTTAAGCCAATTGTTAAAGCTGATCATCTTATCTCTGTATTGTGGCATCATTCTTGGTGAAGGTAGGATACTGCTCAAGGTCAGGGTCATACCTGTCTGGGCTACATAATCAGAGAGCTCCTCAATGTCTCTTTTCATGTAGTCCAAGGAGGTACGTCTCAGGTCGTTTACACCAGCGTGGACAATGACTGAGTCATATTTGTACCTGCTGTTGAGAGACCTGAGTGCTTGCGTTATGTGGCGGATTCTAGCGCCCGACAGGCAGCTTACTGTGACCTTCTCCTTACTCAGTCTGGTGAGCTGGACGTCAGTGTGTCTGACTATGGAGTCACCAATGACTAGTGTGTCTGGCATTGTGTTTGGCCTTAAGGGCTGTGACTGTTTGACACTCCGACTGTGAGGTCTATGTGTTGCAGGTGTTGTGTTCTGAGGTGGTGGTTGTTTGGGTGTCTGCTTTGGTGGCCTCTGCTGTTTTGGTAGATTTTTGATCAGAGCCTCCGAGTATGTCTTTGTGTGTTTATGTGTATGATTTGAGGTTGTAATGGTAATATGTGAGACTGGGTCTATACTGTGTGTGGTAACCTTCTCCTCCTGACTGGTCTTGCCAGTCCTATGTTGAGAGAGCTCAGCCTCCAGTTTGGCCATATAGTTGCATCTCTCGCATGTATTTGTGTTTTGTGGGAGGAGGAGAGGGTTGTCTGTGTACATGAGGCAATTGTAACATTGCCTCAATATTCCCAGGTTCACCAGCTGAGCAGGAGAGGACACTAGCAACTGATCCCTCGACATGCTAGAAGGAATAGACAAAAAAAAACTTTAAAAAGATTCCGGGGGACGTGGGTGACCGAGAAATGGGGGGTTGCCTTTTTGGGGTACTATCTTTGACAAGAGTGCCGTATCAAGGTAATAAGTACTGTAGGAGCAAGTGCTACGTTTAACAGATAGAGAATAGTCTACTTGGAGTCAAGTAGAGATGATCTTTTTAATTATAGGATACGCTGATTAGATCAGTAGTATAGTTCGAGGAAGGTAGTTTTAAGGGAAATTTGAAGAGTGGACTTTAGGTAGCCCGAATAGTTTAAACCTGCTTAACCGGCGCTGCCCTAGTGTGCAACGGTAGCAACTCCGCGCTAAATCGGGCTAAATCACGCTAATGCGCACTAAAGCGTGCTTTATAGCAGGGGGCTGGAAAAGACAGGAAATGACCCAAAATGGCCAATAAACTACAAGTTACTGCCTTAAACCACTCCTCTGAGGAGAAATGAAGGAGTTATGGAAATGACCCCTAGTGGCCAATAAAACTACAGTTTCAAGTCAGTAACCACCTCTCCGGGGGGCAGGGAAGCTGCTCAATGTTAGTCACTGCCACTGATGAACACAGAGACCCTCCTTCAGCCCAAGCAAAAATGGCCTCACAGAAACTTTCAAACAGTTCAGGAACAGCAAGCCCGTAACTGAACTTTTTTAACTCTCAGAAAAGTGGGAAAAAAGCAAGATTTTTTTTTGTTTTTGTTTTTTACAGAGATAGCAGAGGTTCACAAGTAATATCAAGTTATAACAGTGCAGTAAATGACCCCACACAAGAGTGCTAGGTCAAGGACAGAAAATATGCAAGTTTTAAGAAAAAACGATTTAAAATTAAGTGCAAACAGGAAATTCAGCAAACAGCTTTTGGTTGTGCTCTAAATACAGCTACTAATACAGAAATCAAGTTTAACAAGCCAGAAAATGCTCAAGCTAGGCAGCTATGCAGAAAAACTTAGCAAATAAACAGAGAAAAATACTAAAAATCTCAAAAGTGGCTCCCTTCTTCTCTCAGCGTTTTTTCCTCTTGGAGGGTGCTTCACCAACAGCCAACAAGCCTGAAAAGGCGCTCAAACCACGAGGCAACTAGGTTTTAAGAGAGGAAGATGAAGGAGTTATGGAAATGACCCCTAGTGGCCAATAAAACTACAGTTTCAAGTCAGTAACCACCTCTCCGGGGGGCAGGGAAGCTGCTCAATGTTAGTCACTGCCACTGATGAACACAGAGACCCTCCTTCAGCCCAAGCAAAAATGGCCTCACAGAAACTTTCAAACAGTTCAGGAACAGCAAGCCTGTAACTGAACTTTTTTAACTCTCAGAAAAGGCATAGAGGCCTGACCATGAGGTCTGGGTGTCAGTTTTCTAGGCATGGTTTGAGTTCTAGGCCTTGAAGAAGAAGATGGCGTCGGTTTAATACGCAAGTCAGTAGGCCTGAATACACCCTCAGAAGCAGGTGCCTGCACAGCGGCTCTGGACCCATCCAAGGCAGAGACATCCCCAGGTTCCACAGTTGAAGCATCTCGCAGCATACCGGACTCCAAATGGGTCTCAGTAGAGGCCTGCAAATCTGAAGTAGTGGGTATAAGGAGCTGCGAAAGCGCCTCACTGAGTACCGGCGAACTGGCAACTGGCTTAGGAGAAGCGTCGTCGGCAGCTTTGGACCTAGGTGGCCTGTCTCTGTCTTTATCTTTGCGTTTTTTTAGAATGTCAGTAGTCAGATGGCTTACCAAAGACATATCAGGATAATTGAACCGAGCAGCAAAATATTTAGAAGTGAAAATATACCGACGATGGATAGTCCGTGGTTTAAATAAGGCACAAAACCGACAGCGAGGTATGTCGTGGTCAGGGCCTAGGCAAGGAATACAGTACGAATGAAAATCTTTATGAGGTATTTGCTTTCCACAAGTAATGCAATTATTTACTTTTACTGACATTGGTTTAGAGCAAGAAAAATTTCCCCAACGCGGTACTTAGCTTTTAGTTAAAGACTTTGGTTCTGAAACTCGAAAATGAACATTTCAGGAGTCGGACGACCAGCACTTGCAACCTGCTTCTGCTTCGGTCACCGCACAGCAAGAAAGACTGATGTAATGGCATTGGCTGCATGTTTTATACCCCTGACGACCTGAAGTCACGGAAGAAGGGACAGCACCCGATGCAGGACCCAAGACTTTGTTAATCAGGCCGACAGAGGGCTACTGCAAGCAGATAACCCAAATGCGATGACTGCAACAGTGAAACACGAAGAACATCTATCCCTTCTGAATGAGATTGCTGGAGTATCTGGTGTCTGCACTATCTATACATGTAATGTGTGTGTGTGTGTGTGTGTGCGCGCACGCGTACACAAACACACGCATGCACACGTACACATGACTGAATTAAATTTCTAAGTAGTCTCATAACCTTTAGTGGTGAAGAGATTAATATAGCATGTTTTTCAGCTGGGCTATACTGCTAAGTACAACTGAAAAGTGTACCAATAATGTTCCTTCTGTTTTCAAACAACAATACCTTAGATCAGCTCATAAAACTACTGTTTTATTTTGTGCAGCCTTTCTGCATTTACCTCAGCCTGGTGCATTTTAAGGACTGTTCAGTGGTGTCATAAATTGTCACTACATTCTGCAAATGTATGGGCTGAAATGTTCAAACTGCTTCCCCTTATTTCACGTTTTCCTACAAACAGTGGGACATCCTTGATCTGCTTGTAAGAACTCCTTTATAACCTCGTAGATTAATAGGTTAGTACGGGCTAGCTGCTCTTGTGGGCCATTTTAAGCCTAGCCAGTTTCCATTTTTGTGCTTCATATAACCTCTTTCATTTGGTTACAGACTGGTCATACCCATCCCATGGTCAATAATTACATATTACCTCTAATGAGAATAAATGGGATCATACCATAGATAATTTGAGGAGGCCCATCCATGGGATAAAGCATTTAGGAGCAGTCTTGGGGTAAATTTTCAGTTTCCCATCCATAGAGCTAAGTTGCTCTTGAATATGGACAGGGATGAACTTTGTTTTACATGGATGGGGAGTCTGATGTTTCAGAGCAGCAGTATCCCTTGCAAGATATACCTGTCCTTCCAAACCATTCTGTTGATGTTCCAGAGGAGGTTTAGATCCTTAGACAGATTATTTCTGATGTAATTTGACTTGCTGATGTTCAGTAAATCCATCAATAATTGGTCAGAGGATGTCTTGTATGCCACAGGTATCCTTGTTGTAATATGCAGGACAGTGACTACAGTAACGGGGCTATGAGGGCCTTTTATCCTTTTAGTAAGGTATCACCATGGGAGTTCAAGTTGTTGCAGGTGTCTAGGCAGATACATCTCAAAGGGGGTATTATATTCATTGACTGGCCTAATGAGGGCTGAGTAAAGGAGAACAATGACACCCCTAGATCTGGACACACTCCATTTGTTCATAAGCTTTGCAATATAGAAAGACTTTCTTAAAACAATGTTGGTCAAATGTTAGGCCACTGTCCACATCCCAAATCCCAAACAACTTGGCAACTCTTGCAGGCATATTGCCATTGTCACTGTGGTACTTTCCTGGGGTAGATGACTTTCCAAAGGATACAGTAATGCATTTTACACATTTAGTTTCAGTCCATGATTTTGGCATCAGTTATTTATATGGGACAAACCTTTCTGCATGATGGCCAAGTAATTTGGGGATTCAATAACTGCTCCTAGCTTTCAGTCATTTGCAAATTTAAGTCATCCAGAGCCCTTTGGTATTGGGTTTTAGTTCGGAAAAGTAGATGCCAAACAGAAGAGGTCACAGCACAGAATACTGGGGGACTCAACTGCTGACTGGTCTCTTTGTAGAGGTAACTTCCCCTAATTTGACTATCTGCATCCTATTGGTGGTCCATTTAGCAATCCAGCAGGTGACACTGGGATTTATTCCCAGCTTACTTAGCTTTTCTACTATGCCTGAGTGAGGAATTGTTTCAAAACCTTTGGCCAGGTCAAGGTAAGTGGTGTGTGCCATTTTGCCATCATACATTGCTTTGGTGATCTTTTTAAAATATTCTACTAGACTGAGTAAGCATGACCTCCCCCTGATGAATCCAAACTGAGACAGGTCCAGTTTTGGAGGTTCCGTATGTCCTGATTGATTATTCCATGACATGTCTTTCCACAGCTTTGCACATGAGACTGGTCAGACGTATGGGTCAGTAATTGCTTGGTTCTGTTGAAGATTCTCCTTTATTCAGTGGAATGACTGCAGCTGTCTCCACTCGCTCAGTACAAAACTTGTATGGAGGTGAAGACTGAACACTGTTGTTAGGGGTGTAGATAAACTGTGCTTCGTACTATTTAAGATGTATCCAGGGATATTGTCAGGACCCATCAGTGCAGTATTTTTAGCTTTTGATAGCCTTTTTAGGACTTGGTCTTGTGAACTTTTATTTAATCCTAATCTTTAATCTTTTCCTTTAGAACAGCCAAAAAAAAAAGATTCTGCTGACATGACAGGATTGACTAAAAATAAATTAGTACTTGTCATCCACAAACTCTGACAGAATATGACTGTGTAGAACCTTAGCCATGAGGTACAGTGCATGACCATAGTCATGTGGTACAGTGCATCAACATAGTCATATGGTACAGTGCATCACCGTAGTCATGCGGTATAGAACAAAAATGAGATGCCAAGACTTAAAGGTAGCCAGACTTTACTAGCAGGAAGAAAACAGGCAAGCACAAATTAATGGGGAAGGAAGACAATAACTAGGATGAAAAATAAAACAGAATACATTTAGAAGTGAGAACAAAATGTTTTAACACGTAAGAATAAAACAGCGGGTGGGCAAGGCTTTGGAGCCCTTTAGTAGGGATGGGACAGGGAGTCCTGCTATACTGTTCAGCCTCTTATCTCCTTAACCCAGTTTGATTAAGGAGCAGAGCGGTTTGGTTATTCACTACTCTGCGATATGTGTTAAATAGTCACAACTAAACACAAAAAACTCAAAAGCAATCAGGGTTTGCTCTGTGATCAACAAGTTTTCAGAAACTCTTTCAGAACGCTCACAGACTCACTACCTGCTACAGATAATATTTATTGTTTCACATTTGCTGACTGGGTTGGTCCATCTGGGACAAAGCCCTTTTTCAGTGGCGACCCGGGGAGAAAAGCTCCACAGTTAAGACATAACAAGTATACTACTGCTGAAATGATTTACATCTGTACGAATCAAAGTGTAGGGGAGGTTGTTTGAAAAGGTTTAGTACTGTTAAAGGGTAAGAGAATTAGGGCGGAGGTTGAGTTTGATTCCTGTAGGAGAAAGGTAAGTGACTGGCTGACCCAGAGAGATGGGTCAGTCAGGGGGGAGACTGCATAGGCATAGTTTATTTTTGCTAAAGTGATTTTTTACAGTCTTTCTGAATAGTAGTTTGGATCTAGTGTTTCGGAAATCAAGTAGGAGTTTATTCCAGTTTTCAGCAGGGTAATAGCTATAAAGGTTTTTTTCCTATGTTGAGCTTGGGTTTGAGTATGGACAGGAGATGTTGGTCAGAGCTCCGGAGTGTTCTTTGCTGGGGTGTAGGAAGAGATGATGGATGAGATGGCGGGGCAAAAGGTGGACTGGAACAGGAGAGAATGGATTATTTGAAGCTGACAGAGAATTAGGTTATGGGGAATTCTAGCCATTTCAGTTTTTTGAGTGCTAGGCAGTGATGAGAGGAGTATGGTAGTTCTGGAGCGAATTTTTCTACTTTGTTATAAGTGGATTCCAATTTAGATATGAGTGAGGTCTGCAGATTAGTGAGAATAGGTAGGCATGTGATAGAGCTATTTTAGCTTGATTAGAGAGAAAGTTTTTATTTCTGTAAAGAAGACAAAGCTTTTGGTGGGTTTTCTTAATGTTATTTAGAACATGCTGGTCGAATTTTAGCTGGTCATCTATGATGACCCCTAGTAGTTTGGTGTGGCCTTCCACTGAGATAGGTGTGTTACTATGGGAGGTGATGGAGAAGGTTGGTTTCAGGTGGGCCATCGTTTTAGGTACAGAGTTTGATCTTTTTTGGATTTAAGATTAGATGGTTTTGGTTGAGCCAGTTCTCAATAGATAAGAAGGACTCCTGGGTTGTAGTATGGAACTCAGGGAGGGTATCAGCAATGGTGATGACCGTGGAGTCGTCTGCATACTGGACTAGTGATGAGTGTAGGGTGGGGGTCGATAACTGACTATAAAAATATTAAAGAGCAGTGGTCCTAGTTGACCCTTGGGGTACTCCCATCTGTATTGGGAGTTCAGGGGAGATGGCTGAGTCCCATTTGACTGACTGGAAATGGTTGCTAAGATAACTAGAGAACCAGGAGACAGTGGCAGAGGATAGGTTTAATTGGGAGAGTTTGTCTACGAGTAAGGGATGGGAGACAGTGTCAAATATCTTTGAGAGGTCAAGAAAGAGACAAGAGGCTA
This sequence comes from Protopterus annectens, assembly GCF_019279795.1. Lineage (NCBI taxonomy): Eukaryota > Metazoa > Chordata > Ceratodontiformes > Protopteridae > Protopterus > Protopterus annectens. The sequence continues at coordinate 712,992,622 of NC_056745.1, forward strand.
GTTTATTCTGGTCTCTAGCTTGTGAGATGGAGTTTATGAAGAAGATGAGAGCTGTAGAGGTGCTATGTCCAGGGCAAAAGCCATGTTGGGTGGGAGTAATTAAGTTCTGTTGTGTAAGGTGCTGCAGAATTTGTTTGTGTACACATTTTTCCAAGATCTTAGACAGGGGTGATAGAATTGCGATGGGCTTATAGTTAGATAGTTCAGTGGCATTACCTAATTTATGGATGAGAAGAGTGTAGAACTTTCTAATAGTCTTACCTATATAAAAACTTTTACATTTACTACAAGTCGCAAGGTAGACTATTTGACAGGTGTTACAATTAGCTAAACATTTAAATTCATATTTTTCCTTTGTTATTGGGTGTTCAAATATATTTGAAGAATCAAATATATCACCACAACATGTACAATTGTGGCATTTTTGAATTAAAATTTTCTTTGAATAAGTACCCTTTTCCTCTCTTTCTTTAAAATCTTTATAACATAACTTCTGTTTGAGATTCTCCATACTCCAAAAGGAAAAACTTGGTTTCATTCCTAATAACTCTTTAATCTCCGGTGAAGCTAGCATTATCAGCCATTTTTTTTCTATGATATTACAAACATCTCTTGTATGGGCATTGAATGTAGTTACATATCTTATTATATTTCTATTATCTGACAAATTCATTGGTTGTCCATTAGATCCACCAAAAACAGGTTTATACTCATTGTTTCTTTTCATTTTAATCTCATCGTATATATGTTCAATAATTTGTGATGGATAATCTAGCTTGATAAAATCCTGCATCATTTCACCTGCCTGGATTACAAAATTTACGTCTTCTGTATTCAATTTACTAGTTCTAATCAATTGAGCTTTAAGCACACCTTTAAATACATGTTGTGGGTGCATACTATTTTTTCTAATATATCTATTTGCACTCACTTCCTTTTTATAGATTGTTGTGTGTATACCATGTTCCTTCTTATATAGTTTAATATCTAAAAAAGTAATATCCTTCTCAGAATATGTCATTTTAAAAAATAAAAAAATTGTAGTATTATTTAAATAGTTGACATAATCAATTAATTCGGCTACATTACCATCCCAAATAAGGAAACAATCATCGACAAATCTCTTGTAAAATTTCACCTTTGTGTTAAATGTATTGCAATTACTTAAAAGAAATTGTTTTTCCCATTGATATAATACTAAGTTCGCATATGTGTTTGCTATTACTTTTTACTTTGTTTGTAGTATTGTTGTGTTTTATTAATTATTGCCTATATCTATTATGTAAGTTATATGAAATATTCTAAGTGCAATATGGATGTGTATGGATATATTTATGTATATGTGAAAGTTATAGTATTATTTCTTATATTTATAGAATCTTTAGGTAACATATAGGATTTTTAGAATTTATATACTGTTTTTTTAAGAAATTAATTGTTTGAAGAATTTGTTAGGCTGGCTGAATCATGTGATGCAATTGTGTTCCTACTTAAATGCTTTTAGATTCATTCAATTTTATGTACTGATGAAGGGTGGTTAACCCGAAAGCTTTGCTTCTATTAAACCTTTTGGCATATAAGTGTATTGGATTCTTGGAACGTGAATTTGTTGTGTTGCTATCGTCTTTGTAGACAAGACCAGAATCTTTGAGATAGCTAACCACTATCTTCTTCTACATAACATTTTTAAAAAATCAGCTTTGGAGATAATACAATATCTTGGTTCCAAAATTACCTTGAAGATGGAATATTTCAAAACTGTTTCAACAATGTTTTTTCAAACAAAGGCACAGTAAAGTACAGGTGTTCCACGCAGTTCAGTCCTGGGAACCATGCTCTTTTCCTTATTCATCAACGATCTTACTCTGGAAATACCTGACCTTCAGATCCTAATGTACATGGATGATATTCTATTACTTGTGGCCAGCAAAAAACGTGCAGCTCTTCAGACTATTCTGTAATTCAAACTTCCAACTCTTTGCACATGGCTAAACTCGTTGGCATAGTATTAATCAACCCCAGTAAATATAATGTTACTGTAGTCTCAACCCCTAAGAAACCCCCCACAATGGCATCTCTGGTACTTACACACTTAAAAGTAACCTTACAGCTAATGTAAACGAACAACACTACCTGGGAGTCACACCTCACCCCCCCCCCCTTCACTTCACTACTCATACTGACACAATTAACAATAAAGCAATTTCTCAGCTACAATTATCCTACTGTATCTCCCATCTACTTTTTCCTGCTGTAAAAATATCTATAATGAAAAATTTGTAATCGCTAGGCTAGAACATACCTTACCACTTTAATTTTACAGTTAGCCCACAACACACAAAAACGTCAAACAGTAGATTCAAGAATCTCGAGATCTGTTCTGTCCTGATTGTAGATAATAGGATACATCATTTCTACCTACTATGTTGTACGATTGTTTTGTATGCATATACGCATTGTAATACCCATTTGGACTAAATGTTTTGGAATTGTAACTTACACATCATTTGAGCAAAATGTCTTTCAATTATACTTTTGTAACTGGGTAGTGACTGAAAAGGGTCATCAGGCCATCTCACCTACCTGGTAAACAAATTGTAAATACATAAATAAATAAGGAAACTGGTTAGTACTGCTTGAGTAGGGCTAGAAGTCTTAGGTTACCAAAGTGCTTGGAGGAAAGGGTAAAGTTTTACCCCTCACAGAAGAAGGCTGGGCTTGAATGGTACACGCTTTCAGGGGAACAGGAAGGTAAAAGCTTCCACACCTTAGACTTTTTTTCAAATAAGTATTATTTATTTATTTATTTGCAGTTGGTTTACCAGGATAGTCCATTGGGCCAATAAGAACCCATTTTCAATGGAGTCCTGGAGAGAAAAGCTCCAAAACAAAGGTTACAAAAAGATTACAGCAGTTTACAATTTCAATCATTTGTAGGTTAAAGACAAAGCTTTAAAACAGTGGTAACAAAAAGATTACAGCAGTTTACAATTTCAGTCATTTGTGGGTTGAAGGCAAAACAAAGATTAAGCAGTTACAATGCAATTTTAGGTTTCATTTGGTAGAAAACCAAGATTTAAGCAGCTGCAATAAAAATTTTTAGGTTTAAATTTTGTAGAAAAACAAAGCATTGCTGTAGTAAATATATAGTTTCTTGAGTGGAATAGTAGGATTAGAGAATTATAATATGTCATTACAGCTGGCTTATTATTTGGTGTCTTGTAATATATGATATAGTTGCCTGTAGGAAGTGGAGAATAGGCTATGAGGGGTGGAAGCAGGAGCATTCCCATGAGGATGTTAGATGTGAGTGCAGTGATTTTTTTTAAAAGCAGGGAGGTTGGTGGTGATACGGATGGAGGGAGGAAGGGAGTTCCATAGACATGCCAGGGCAAAGGACAGGAGGTTTTGTCCTGGAGAGTGATGGAGTTTGTACAGCTCTATTAGGTTTTGGTTATTAGATCTTAGTAGTCTTTGTGCCAGGTGCATTTTAAAGGTAGAGCTGAGAGAGGGACAGAGGGAGGGATGAAAAATTAGTTTGTAAGCAAAAGTGAGCTGAGTATAGGAGAGATAGTTGGGAAGCTCTAGCCAGTTAAGTTTGTGGAGAGATGCACAGTGATGGGTAGATGATTTGTGGCTAGTGGCAAATTTGGCAATTTTATTATAACAAGAGGACAGTTTTGTTTTGAGAGATGATTGTAGGTTTGTTAGGAGAGGGGCACCATAAAGGAGGGAAGGGATGAGAAATGTAGTAGCGAGAGTGAGCTTAGTAGATGTAGTGAAGAATTGATTGTGTCGGTAGAGCATGCCAAGTGTTTGGTGTTTTTTTATGTTTAGTTGTAGGTGGCTATTGAATTTAAGCTGGTCATCAATCTGGACTCCTAGTAGTTTGGTTTCAGATACCAGTTCAAGAGGTGTGTTATTCTGGCTAGTGATGGAGAATAGTTTTCTATCAATGGCGTTGGTTTTTGAGGGGGTAAATACCATAAGTTTGGTTTTTGATGTATTGAGTGCTAGATGATTGTCCTTCATCCACTGTTCTGTGGTAGAGAAGGCGTCTTGAGTCAGTTTTAAGAGAGTGGGGATGGATGTGGCTGCACAGATAATTGTAGAATCACCTGCATATTGAATAAGTTTAGCATGAGGAATTGAGTGGAAGAAATCATTTATGAATATATTGAAGAGGAGAGGACCCAAAATGGAACCTTGGGGGACACCAGTGGGTGTGTTAAGGAAAGAAGAGATGGCTTTTTTCCACTTGACAGCTTGTTGCCTGTTGGAGAGATAGCTGGTGAACCAATTGAGAGAGGAAGGGGATAGGTTTAGGTTAGATAGTTTAGTTAGGAGAAGGTTGTGAGAGATAGTATCAAAGGCCTTAGAGAGGTCAAGAAAGAAGGTAGATACAGTAGAGCCAGAATCTCTGGCTTTATTTACAGTTTCCAGGAAGGAAAGGAGGGCAGTCATGGTGCTGTGACCGGGTCTGAATCCGTGTTGTGTGGAAATTATTAAGTTATTATCTAAGAGATAGGGAAGGATTTGAAGATGGATACATTTCTCTAGGAGTTTTGATATAGGAGAGAGAATGGTGATGGGACGAAAATTAGTAATATTGTTATTATTGCCTCCTTTGTGCAGGGGAATGATGAAAGCCCTTTTCCAGAGTTTGGGTACAAGACCTTCTTGGATAGAGCGATTGATTAGGATGCTGATGGGGAAGGCAATGGCTTCGGCAGCTATGCTGAGGAAGGATGAGGGAATGTTATCGGGGGCATTGGTGCATGGTTTTAGCTTTTGCAGGAGTTTTTTTATGGTAGAAGTAGGAATGGGTTTTAGGGAGAATGGTGGGAGTTGAGAGACTGGAGATGAATGTGGTGACAAGAGGGAGGATGCAGAAGTAGGGGGTGAGGTGTTATTAGAGAAGGATGAGGTTAGTTTGGAAATAGAGTCAATGAAAAAGGAGTTGAATTGGGTAGCCAGATCTATATCTAGTGCATTTCGGTCTGGGCTTGGGTTTTCTGCTGAGCCAGGTTTTAGGAGGGTAGTGATGCCTTTCCAGAATTTTTGAGGATTGGTTTTGTGGTTGTTTTGGAGTAAGGAGAAGTAATTCTGTCGATCTGCTGTGATAAGCTTTTTAACAGTATTACGAAGTGTTTTGAATTCATTAAGGGTGGTGGGAGTTTTGTTTCTTTGGTAATATGCCCAGGTTTTGTCTATAAGTCGCATGGCAGTTAGTGTGTTTTTTGTTAGCCAGGGGGCAGTATTGTTTCTTATTCTTTTGGTTTTTATGGGGGCAAAACTATTCAGCAGTTTTAGGAAAGTTGTATTGAAGTGTGCAACAGCATTATCTAGGGGTAGAGTTTTTAGGGGGTTACAATTTATTGATTTTAGGGAGTCTGAGAAGGTTATTGGGTTGACGTTTTTTAGGTAGCGAGTGCTGATGTAACTATGAGTTACTTGTAATGGAGATGGAAGATGTCTGGTGAAAATGGGAAGGTGCTCACTGAGGGAATCAGGGACAGTTCCATTATCAGTGTAGTAGTGGGGGTGAGAGACTAAGATCCAGTCTAGGGTACTGCCAATGGAGAAGTCTTTAGAGGGCCTGGTAGTGAGGTTGATGAGCTGAGAGTACTTATATAGGTTGATGTTGAGGGGGTGCGTAGGGGAATGAATGGAAGACCAATTAATATTTGTGTCTTCCATGATAATAGTTTCATTACTGATATTGGTAGAAAGCCAGGATAGGATACCCTCAAGTACTGAGATATTGTCTCCAGGGGGGATGTAAAGTGAGGCTATGCAAATGTGTTTGTGTTTATTTAATTGAAATAGAGCTAGTACTAATTCTGCATTGGAGAAGTGAGGAATGGGTTTGTTATAGGGAGTAATGGATAGGGTGGATGAGTAGAGTACAGCTACCCCACCACCCTTTTTGTGGGCCCTGTCTTTTCTGATGATAGAGTAGTTTAACATATATTCAGAAGATGGGACTCAAACTGTTGAAGCATTTTATTGTATCTGTACCCTAAAAATCTACAGCCACTAAATTCCACCTTCTGACTTGAAACAGCCCAGCCTCACTAATTCCTGCTGCTGGCTAAGAAAGACAAAAGCAAGAAACTGGGAAATTAACAAAGTCCGTTCTAACAGCTAATACAGTTTGTCCAGTAAGCCAGCAAGCCATTTACCTAACCTTACCAAATCGTCCCACCTTCCTTACCATTGCTAACTTTTTCACCCTCCGGAACAACCATCTGGCGTGTCAGGAAGAACCGCCTTACCATGCGTTCAACACAAACACTCACAGAGGCCGGATAATTGCAAGAACATTGAGTGACATGAAGGCTTTCCTCTTAGGAAGACCACCGAGCACCCAGGAGCCACTTTTCAATATTAACTATTAAAAATTAACGTAATAAACTTTAAACTGGCAGCTTTCTTATCTAACCACTTAACTTCCTACTTGAGTTTGCTTCTGTCTTTCATGATTGTTGGTCCAATAAAAAAAACACGTTACTTTAGCTGTGTGCACAGACTAACATTGTGAAACGAGGTAGATTCTCCTCTTTGGAGGGAATAGTGAGTATTTTAACTTTATTTTTAGGATATGGAAGGATGGGTTCTGTCTGATCCCAAGTCAGTAAGATGATAAAAAAAGCCTGATTCCAAACAAAAGAGCTACTTAGCCCTGTCCACATATCCCCACTGTCTCTGCCCCCTTGCATAAAATTCTGTTCTTAATCCCTGGGCCTTCTCTACCTATCATCCTACTTTTCTCCTCTTCCATTCCTCCGTCACTTGTACACTCATCTCTTGCTCCCACCAACCACCCTGGCCAACTACAGACCCTTGTCAGACTGTACTGTTGGTGATAATTAAAACATCCAGTTGCATACACCAAACAGGCATACAAGGATGCATGAGAAGTAGGCAGAATAACTTTAGCACGTGTGTAAGAGAGTTTGGAAAGGCTCAAATCAGAATCCACAAGCTACTGACCCCTTATAGTATCTTGCCCCCTGGTGCCTCAAATCTTTCAAGGGTACCCAAAGCATAAAGTTAAGTTAAAAGGGGAGGACCCTGATCAAAGATGATCAGGCAAATACTGCCCCCCTAGGCCTCTGCAGGTAGAAGAGTTGGATCTTGGTTATAAGAGATCCTTTTGGAGCAGGGGCTCCCTTCTAAGGGTTTACATATTTGGTGGTCTTTGTTATCAGGGGTGTCCTTTCAGTGGAGGGTTCTCCCGCTGTAGTTTACATAACTGGTGATTGAGGTTTACTTAAAATGCTTAAGGTAACTTTAGGCAAGACCATAATGAATGCTTTTGAAGCCTGACCTCTTTAGCACATCTCTTAATTGGCCTTATAAAGATTTAATATAATTGCTATTAAATAAGTGCTGCACTGCATCAATTTCAGCTAACAAGCTGCATGTTTCTCTAGTTCTACTGCACACTTTCTTATCTGCAAAAGATATACTGTCAATTTTTCACAATCTTAATAACCACTAAAGCATTACAAGACAGGATAAACAAAGGGAAACACTTGGGTAAAATATCAGGATATACATTCACTGCAATTAAGCTTGTCTTGGTTTCAAATGCAGTAGAGTACTGTGAAATTATCTCTTGGCTACCCAACAATAACTGCCTAATAAGAGGGTACTGGGCTTGAAAAATTCAAAGACAGCAGATGAAGCAAAAAAAAAAACCATGCCTTTATTTACTTATTTATTTGTTGATTAAATCAGACAGCCAAAGACAGCACTCAAAGTCTATACTGGGAATCAAATAGGAACACCACAAAATAAAACATGCATAGTCATGAAAAATCAACATAGTCTGCATTAATAAGACTTGTCCTTTCGCAGCTATTTGATAAACTTACCTGATCATATTCTGAAGCACCAGGATACAAGGGCCAGCCCAAGAACAATTCTGCAATGACACAACCAAGTGACCACATGTCGATTGCTTCACAAAATGGTAAACCAAGGATGATTTCAGGAGCTCTGCAACAGACAGTAAAAGGTTTCAGGTGAACATGATACCTGCTAAGTAAAGAGTGTTGTAACTCAGTTAACTCCTGCATTACTGAACTATTCAGCACTTGAATATGAATCAAAATGTTACCATTCTGAGCTCTAGCTAAAATTGACAGATGAAAGAAGAAATGACAAGTTCTTTTCAAAAAATGCATACAATCAGCATTAGCTAACTCTTTTAAACCAGTCAGAAGACAAACTTTGCAAATACACTTATTAGCTCACTCCAAAGGAAAAACAATCTTAGAAAAATAAACATAGTCTCCCATGAACAAATCACTTGTAAAACCATACAATGCTGTTAATGTTACACACCTTTTCAGATGAAATAATTTGTTTTGGGGTTTTTTTTTTTATGAAATGTAGGGCAAATTATCCCCTCAATCAATGCAAAATACTTGTTTTCAATTTGTTAAAAATAAGGATCACTGTGCTACAAAATCACATCATATTAAGGTATTTTCAAAATCTGAGCAGTGTGTTTTAAAAATGCTGTTCTTCTGTCAGAAGTCAGCTAAGAAAGAAGAAAGATGTGCATAAGTTTTGGTACAAAAACGCCTCTTCTATGATTAGTGATGACCTCAGAGATGATTATAATATGTAAGTGGGGGTGTGGGGGGAGTACACCCCTTAAATAAAACTGCAATTTTGGACAGATGTCTGTTCTCAATTTCTGACTTGCTGTTTTGTGCGTTTATGTCAAAACACTTTCTATTTCTTAGCAGACATGTCTCACAGGATCAATATTTTCTACAATATTTAAAGGAATGTTAGAAATCACCTTTTCAATTAAAATATTGTTGTATTTGCCACTGTTCACGTCCCCCAACCCCAGCTGACAGGACACACATGCCCAACTTAGGACTGTCCTGGAATTTTTTTTTCGGCTCTTTTTACACTTTTGCTTATTGATCATTCAACCCTCCCTTGGGCAACTGGACCATTCATTCCCCATCACTTGGGAAACAGTCAGTTAAGAAAGAACATTATTCAGGTAACCATCTCCACTAATTATCACATTAATAACAATGTACAGCATGCAATCAATCGTGAGGGACTTCAGCAACCAGGTTGATAGCAACCTGACTTTTGACCACCACGTTGCCTCTGTTGTACAGAAGGCTTTCTACATGGCCCACCTCATAAATAACGGTATTTTATCCAGGAACAAGGAGGTCATAACATCCCTGTACTTCTCCCTTATCAGACCCATTATCGAGTACAATGCCCCCCTCGGCATGTATCCTGCCAAGCACATGCAGCAGTTGGAGAGACCACAGAGGTTCATGACAAGGAAAATCCAGGGTCTAAAACACTTATCCTAAACAGATAGGCTATAAAAGCCTTTCCCTCTACTCAGTCTCATACAGACTGCTCAGAGGTGACCTGTGTCTGGCATACAAGGCCATTTCAGACCCAGCCTTGATTGAGTTGCTGCATATACATAAGACAAACTCCACTCGCTCAACCCACATGCAAGGCCTTAACCTGAGGTCTGTGACATTAATAGAATTTGTTGATGGGATAGATTTGTGTCCCAAAGACACCCTATCTGTGGAATACACTCCCTCTCCATATCAAGCAGAGTACTTCTCTAGCCCTCTTTAAGAGGAACCTAGGCAACTGAATGGGAAACAGAAAACATACTCCTGGGATCCCACCTGTGTCCCTGCTGGACCGGGGAAACAGGTACTGACTTTGAGGGAACATGGGCGAAATTCTTGGCTAGGCTTATAACAGCCACCAGGCCAATAGCCTAGTATCATCCTATGAACCTATGAATCTACGGGGAGCAGGCCCACTGATTAGGTCATACAGAGATGTGAACATATATTGTACTGGCAAACTGAAGGTCCAGCTCCTTAGATGTTATGGGCATGTTCAAGGGATGTAATTCAAAATCTGATCCCAAACCATGCAGATTACGGTGCCTGCTCCCGATGTGCCAAACTCTCACCCCAATGGGTGGGCTCTTACCCTGAGGAATGAACAGAATGAATGGACCATAGGGTTCATACTCCAAGGAATAAATAGCCCACAGGGCTCATACCCCAGGGAATGAATTAATGGACCATAGGGCTCATACTTAAGGAAATTAATGGACCATAGGTCTCATTCCCCAGGGAAATGGGTGGATCATAGGGCTCGTTCCCCAGGGAATGAATAGCCCATAGAGCTCCATATCCCAGTGAATGAACGGACCACAGGGCTCATA
>NC_056745.1:713007876-713067876 GCF_019279795.1 Protopterus annectens
CTTTTTTTCACAATGACACTGAATTTTATTCTGACACTGTTACATACCAGTAATTAAACAGCTGACACTGACAAAAGGATTTGCCATCTCTTATTTGCAAAATAACTAGTAGTTATGTAATTGTTTAGAAGCTACTACACTTGGGGCTCCTAAAGAACATTTCACCTTAAATACAGAAAACAGTGATCGGAAGACCAAAAATGGACATTTGCCTGAAATTAGTGCTTTACGCCTCATATGGAGAGAAGACTGGACGCCTACACTTTACTGTGTCCTGCTTTGTCATGTACGGAAATGCTGAAGAAGGAAGATTGCTTGTTTCATGCTGCTGATGTTTCCATATATCAGCACTGGCTAGGTTGCTGAATTTGTCCTTGTTTGTGGTTCGCTTGTCTCCCAGAACAGGCAAAAGGTAGGTTTTCTGTTTTTTTTTCACTAGATTTACTTTACATAAATTCTGATGTATGTTTTTTTTTTTTAACAAAAAATACTCGCTGCTCTCCTTTCTTTGGTGACTTTGGAAATATAAAGCATTTTCAAATAAGTGCTTTTACATTTCTGCAGTGTGTACGTGTTACAACTCTCTGTCTAGACACAGGTGAAATCAAACACATCAACTAATGAAAGCACACAGCCTGAGAAGTAATTTTTTAATAGCTTTTTGGATTTTCCTTTCCTCTACTGATTTGTAATAGCTTTTAAAAGTTTCCTTCTCACTGTTAAGCTTTAGCCAGACTGACTGCATGAGTACCTCTGTGTTTACAGGCTTGTTTTACCTAGCACACAGCCCAAAACTGCAGCTCAACAGACAAATTCAAGTTATAAAAAGTTCAAGCAGATAAATTATTTGTGCTTGGTTCCTAATGACAGTCTTACATACAGACTGTTTTATATATACTCGATCATTGCCTTTTTTAGAACTACGACTGTATAAATGGAAAACTGGACTACTGGAAATAATGTGAATTGATGGTTAACATTTAGCTTATGCAAGAACAGTTAAAATGAATGAGTGTTGCCATTCTACCAGCCTATGCAGCTAAATCCTCACATTCACAAAGTGCATTTGAAAGAAATTGGAATGTACATATTTGCCTAGACACACACATGTGACATTCTTAGTTTTTAATTGAGTTACTTTTTTTTTTTTGTCAGTGGGGGTGAAGTGTGGAATTAAGTATGTGACTGTGTGAGTATCGTACAATATTTTATATAAATATTTATAAATTACACAAAAGGAAACAAACAATTAATCCGGGATTCCATCTGATCTATCTTTCTTTGTGAAGCGTGCATGACAGATACTTTTGCAATTCAGCTTAAGTTCTTTACACCAAAGCTGTGTCATTAGAACTCATTACCAATTAAACTTATCTCTTGTCCGCAGAAATTCTGTATGGCCTCTGCTCTCAGTGTCCCTTCCAACGTCATCCACTAAAACCACTCTCTGTAAGTGAATGAAAATGCAGTAGCAGGGAGATACATGAAAGAGCAAAAACATGTATCTGTGGATAACCCAGTTACTGTCCTTCTAAGTCTGATAGCCCCTGAGGCAGTAATGCATTTCAAGTTCTACTTAGCATTTCTGACTCCTGCTAATTTGTAGTTCTGCATTCTCTAGTGCAGAGGATTCAGTCACTGTTGCACAAAAACTGACTGTGAGAAGAACCCAAAGTATTTTTTTGCATACAGTAGCAAAAGGATTGGTGCAGCTTCCCATACCTTGTTGAACTTAAACTGGCAGGCTGCCACCTGGTCAAGTTTAACTCATTAAAGCTAAACTCACACACTAAAGTTCTCAAGGGTATTTTTAAGTGTTCCCTTCTTTTGAGAGAGCACCCCTTCTTTGTAATTGTGCAAGAGTTGTTATATGCAAATGTGTGTGGTGCAAGACAGGCTTGTCACCTCAAAAAAAAAAACACTTTCTTTTTCGAGCATTTTGCCCTCACTACCTACCAACCACCACGTCCTCTTTTGTCCATCTGGCATACTTATCTCCAATACTGTGGGGCATAACTCATCTGAAAGAGGCCATAATTAAGCAGCCAATTTTCTTTTTTTAACACATTTTGGTCGATTACGTACTAAATAACATGTCCAGGGCCGAGAAATACCACTCAGTTTTGAAAGTGACACATCCTGAAGGGTGCCCTGCTCCCCAGAAACCAGCAATCCTGTGTTGTCCCCACATCCTGAAGGGTGCCCTGCTCCCCAGAAACCAGCAATCTTGTGTTGTCCACACATCCTGAAGGGTGCCCTGCTCCCCAGAAACCAGCAATCCTGTGTTGTCCCCAATCTCCAATGGGGACTCTACGGACCACGCATCCTGGCATGTACCCGACCCCCAAAGACAAGAGGGCCACCAGTACCTTGTGACTCCTCCCCACCCCATTTGCCAGCTCCAAAAGATGCTTCAGCCATTACTCAAACTCAGGTCGCCAGGGCCTTACTCAGGGCTTTACCTCTTTACACCAACGGAGCTCGCTAAAAAGCTTTATTTTGTTTAATTTATTTATTGTATTTCATCCAGATTCCATTAAGAATGGTCATTTTTCATCCAGTTTAACCTTTTCCAGATGTAAGTTCTAGGGGAAGTGTAGGGTACATGCAAAGCAAAGCTCACAATTCCTGACTTTACTGCAATAGTAACTCAGTATAGCTTTTCTCATTGTTCACTTATTTTGAAGCACAAAACGGAAAACCCCAAATGGTTTAAAGGAAGGGCAAATGGCAATTATTTTAGTAAGGTTAAACTGCATACACAACTACAGATTTATTTATGGCACCATAAGAATTAAATACATGTCTACCTGTTTCCCTCACAAAAACAGCATTTCACTATCATTCTTTATGGAATTAACACTTTCAGGCTGTGTCATGCAGGAGAGTACATACTTGTCTACATGCTTTTATCTTGTTCACCAGTCACTATATCACTTGATTATCCCCTGCTCACCTTAACCATGTGTACAAATCCTAACCCTACCCTTACCTTATTCCCTGCCTGTAAACCTAACCCTACCTTTACCTCTATCCCTGCCTGTAACCCTAGCCCTAACCCTACCCTTACCTCTATCCCTGCCTGTAACCCTACCCTTACCTCTATCCCTGCCTGTAATAGATTAGGTTCACGGATTAGTACTTAGCTAACTGCCCTTGCGAGCCATTTTAAGCCTAGCCAATTATCCCTTGTGAGACTCAAACCCTACACCTTGTGTTTGTAAGGCAAACACCTTAACCATTAGGACACCCTCCCAACCCTGACCCTAACTTACCTCTATCCCTGCCTGTATCCCTAACACTACCTTTACTTCTAGCCCTGCCTGTAACCCTAAGCCTACCCTTACCTCTATCCCTGCCTGTAACCCTAACACTACCTTTACCTCTATCTCTGCCTGTAACCCTAACGCTACCCTTACCTCTGTCCCTGCCTGTAACCCTAACCTTACCCTTACTTTTGTCCCTGCCTGTAGCCTAATACTAACCCTACCCTTACCTTTTTCCCTGCCTGTAACCCTACCATTACCTCTCTCCCTGCCTGCAACCAATGCCCTAACCCTACGCTTACATCTACCCCTGCCTGTAACCCTAATCCTACCATTGCCTCTATCTCTTACTGTAACACTAACCCTTTGCATTCCCTAACAGTGCCACTATTCAGACGATGCTTGATCTTGGTTTTGCAGCTGGGGTTTACTGATAAATGAAGACAAGTTGTCAGAGTTGAGTGAGTCACTCATGCTGTTTGTCACATATTTGTGTTGTCACTCATTTTTTGTCACTTATTTCTGTGTTGCTCATTTGTGTTGCCAATCAAACAGACACACACACACACACACACACATATATATATATATATATATATATATATATATATATATATATATATGTACTTGTGTATAAACTTAGCTATATAGATACAAGACATGTATAGTAACATGTTGGTATTTCTCAAAATGCATGGAGTATGGTAACTCTCTTACAGCAATTACCCAAATGTCACAATGCCACATGGCATCTTGACATTTTTGGGGATTGTCTTCCTTAACTAAGTAACTTGGCAATTAATAATAAGAACACTACGAAAGGGCAAGGTGTAAGTAAAAAAATGATACATTCCCTGGGATTCACAAAGACTCTTTCCATCTGTGCTAACTGGCCAGCTAGGTTTGTTCAGTTAGCATAATGGGGAAAACCTCTGAGCCATGTTAAAGCCACACACATACATATTTCATTAGTGGCTCTCTATCATGTCTGTAAATTGAACACTGCACTACCAGACCTGACAGTGACAAGGTCCTACCTACCAGCCCATACACCACAGTAGGACAGGCACCCCCTACACACACACACACACAGACACACACACACACACACACACACACACACACACACACACACACACACACACACACACACACACACACACACACACACACACATACACACACTCACTGACCATCCTCTACAATCAAGCTACACAAACTTGTTCACACTCTTTGAAACATGCATCCACCCACTCACCCACATACACTTTCCACCACACATGCAGAGTCAGAATCCCATACTTATCTCCTGTAGTGTTACCACCTAGACAGACACATCACATTTGCACATGCATGCTCACACACACACGCACATATACACACCCTCGCTCTGCTATACCAGTTGTCGTTTTGCACCTACAGGAAAAATGAATCACTCTGCTGAGTTAAACCAAAGCTGCTGACATTTCTGGGGAATGGCACATAGCTAATTAGCACGTCACACACCCTGTACAGTTCCGTCAGTGAGACTACTCTCTGCTCAATGATCACCACAAAGGGACAACCACAAGGGACAGACAGCACTCTCTGAACTGGAAAGGCTTACTGCAATGCAAGAACTTTCCAGGTTGAGGCTTTGGCATCAAGGTAAGCCTTTCTGAACCCTGCTGTAACACTGTAAATCTAGGATGTACAGCAGTGCAAATATTAAGCAGTGTCTGTCACTTGTTATTCATATTTTCATACTGTATTTACATTTGTACCATCATAACGGAGACCTCTGCATGTTATTGAGGGGTATGGTATGAAATGTTATGTTGTGACACAGAAAAATACATTTTCACTGTCCCTGTATCACAGATGATATTACCAGTTTTTTGTTAGTAATTATGAAAATATTCAATAAGGTCGAGTGTACATTAATATTTACAAAACCAAGTGATTTAGAAATAACTGCATACCATCAGGTAAAACCTTAGATAATGCTGAAAAAATATCATTGTTACATTGCACATTGTATACCCTGAGAGAGATATTTGATGCTATTTACATTGTTAATTATACAAATAAGCAGAATTTTCATATTTCTGTAAATATGTCAGTAAACAAGCACTCAGAAAGGAACATCTTGCTGTCATGAGAAAAAGCTTATGTCTGGCTAAAGAAAACTAGTTGTGTGGTTTCAACAAGCAAATAATTACTCTTTCTGGTGTCGGAAGTTATTACCTAGAACTATGGTGGTGGGAATTATAAAAAAGAAGTTATGTTCTTACCATAACGTTCCATGTTAGTTGTCTTCTTCTCGCCTTCTTCTTGCTGGATGGGTTCGGAGCCGACCTCGGCTCCGACTCGGCCACTCTAAAAGCTCGAGAGTTGGTTCCACCGGCTCGAGGCTCCCCTTATATCCCACAATGCTAGGCGTGAGTTACCTCAGATCTCGTTTGTAAGCTAGGCCCAGCCTATAATAGTAATAGAATAATTAGTAACAAAGTCCACCTCTATAAATAAGGGAGAAGAGAAGGGTGACCTACATCCTGATCCAGGAAATATGCACAGCAGAGCATATACCTAAAGTACAGAGGTGGTAGAAAGAGAGGTCACAATCACAACTCCTCTAGGTCTGTCCAGGCCAGGGGGCAGGAGGGTGGGACGCAAGAAGAAGGCGAGAAGAAGACAACTAACATGGAACGTTATGATAAAAACATAACTTCTTTATGTTAAGTTGTCTATCTCGCCTTCATTCTTGCTGGATGGGACTGCGTCCCTAGCACCTTGTCCCGGGTGGCCTAACGGAACAGACTCTTGAGAACAGTGGAACCAAAGTTAGCTCTATGCCTAGAAGCTAAATCCAACTTATAATGAGAAATGAAAGTGTGAGGAGTAGCCCAAGTAGCCGCTGCACAAATGGTGTCAATAGGCAGTCTGTCTTGGAAGGCTAAAGAAGTAGCCAAAGCTCTGGTGGAATGGGCCTTTGGTTTATTAGGCAGCTTTTGGTGTCTAATTTCATATACAAGGGAAATCAGAGATGTTAGCCATCTAGATAATGATACCTTTGAAACTGAAAGTCCCTTTCTGCCTTCGCATAGGAGACAAACAGCTGGTCAGATTTTCTGAATTGTTTTGTTCTATCCAAATAGTACCTCAACTGACGATGAACATCCAGCCAGTGTAATTTTTGTTCAGACCTATTGGAATATTCTGGAAAAAGACAGGGAGGTCAATGCTTTGATTTAGATTTGACGTCGAGACTACCTTAGGCAAAAAGGACGGGTTCGTTCGTAAGGATACCCTGTCCTTATGAAACAATAGATAAGGAGGTCGACAGCTGAGTGCTTGAAGCTCTGAAACTCTTCTAGCTGAAGTAATAGCTACCAGAAAGAGAGTCTTCCATGATAGCAATTTTAAAGAACAGGAGACTGCAGGTTCGAAAGGGGGAAGAATCAAAGAAGTAAGAACTAAATTTAGGTCCCAAGGAGAAGGAGGATTTCTTATAGGAGGTCTGAGAAGAAAAACTCCTTTCAAAAGGCTTTGCAAAGCTTGTGGGACATTAAGGCAGATTCATAAATACCCACATGAAAGTTAGAAATAGCTGCCAATTGAACTTTAAGAGTAGAGGAGATGAACCTGCATGGAAGAGTTCAGCTAGAAAATCAAGGACTATTTGGATGGAAGCAGTGAAAGGATCTATGTCCCTTCCTTGAGCCCAATATGTGAAGCGTTTCCACTTACTCAAATAAATCTTCCGAGTGGAAGATTTATGGGAAGCTATCAAAATATCTCGAACGGAGTGAGATAATTGAGGAAGCCTGGCTAAGGTTGGAACTGGAGGAACCAAGCAGTGAGGTTCAGAGAGGGAGGAGCGATGCAACTGACCCGACTGATGGATCAAAAGATCTGGAACTAGGTCCAGATGCCAAGGTCGCTCAATAGAAATTGATGTAGAAAGGGGAACCACACCTGTCGAGGCCAGTAAGGAGCAATGAGGATCAATGAGGCCTTCTGAGCGATAGCTTTCTGTATCACTTGAGAGATTAGTGGGAAGGGAGGAAATGCATACAGAAGTCCCCGGGGCCAAACTTGGACTAGAGCGTCTCTGCTGGGTTGGCCTGGTAAAGGGAATAGAGTGAAATATTCTCTGCACTTGCTGTTTTGGGGAGTAGCAAAAAGATCGCAGCAAGGCTGACCCCACTTGAGGAAAATTTCTCTCACAACCGAGTCTTTCAGAGACCACTCGTGAGGCATGAGGATAGCTCTGCTCAACCTGTCCGCAATTTGATTGGACTTCCCGGGGATGTGCGTTGCTATCAGAAACCGCTGAGAAGAAATCGCCCATTGCCACAATCTGAGTGCTTCTCGACACAGGGGGTAGGACCTAGTTCCGCCTTGTTTGTTGATGTACCACACTACAGACATATTGTCTGTCTGGATTGCAATCGTTCCCAAGGGAAGAGAGTCTTGAAGGACTTGCAATGCTAAAAGCACTGCTCTCATCTCCAGAACATTTATGTGCAAGTGGCATTCGTTTGGTTGCCATGTGCCCTGGACCGTCCTGCCCTGATAATGCCCCCCCCACCCGATCAGGGAGGCATCCGTTGTCAGAGTAGCAACCGGAGGGGGTGGAACAAAGGGTCTTCCCAACAAGAGCTGAGGGGAAGACATCCACCACATGAGATGATTTCTGCACGCCTGCGTGATCATAATGGTGTGGGACATAGGGAGTTGCTGGTATGACCATTGTGTAAAGAGCATCCATTGAAGGATCCGCATGTGGAATCTGGCTAATGGAAGCAGAGGTATGGCCGCCGCCATGATTCCCAACACTTTCAGAACCAACCTGGCTTTGATTCTGTTGTTGTTGAAAAGGAGTGAGACCAGTTTGTGTATGTCTGTTATTCTCTGGTGTGTTAGTCTCGCAGACATGTCTACTGTGTCTAGATTTGCACCTATGAAGGTAATAGTACGACAAGGCGACAAAACAGACTTTTCGCAATTTATTGAAATGCCTAACTTTTGACAAATGCGAAAAGTGTAATCCCTGGCCATCAGAAGGAGATGCTTGGTGGGAGCTGTGAGGAGCCAGTCGTCCAAATATGGAAACACCTGGAATCCTTGTCGTCTCAGGTGAGAAGCTACGACTGCCATGCATTTGGTAAACACCCGGGGGGCAGTGGTGAGACCAAAGGGCAGGGCCCTGAACTGAAAATGACTGGTTCCCAGCCTGAAGCGGAGGAATCTTCTGGAGCGTCTGTTCATTTTTATGTGATAGTACGCATCCTGAAGGTCTATAGAGCACATCCAGTTTCCTTTTCCCAACAGGGGAAGGATGGGATTGCAGCGTGACCATCCGAAATCTTGTTTTCTTGACTGATCTGTTCAAGATACTGAGATCCAAAATTGGTCTCCAGTCCCCTGTTTTCTTTGGAACTAAAAGAACCTTGAGTAGATTCCGGATCCTTGCTGGTCTGCTGGAACTGGCTGAATTGCTCTTTTTGCAAGCAGTTTTGAAATTTCCAAAACCGCTAGATCCCTTTGAGTGGGTGGAACATCTGGAAGGGATTTTTTTGATTGGTTCGGAATGCGAAGAAAGGGGATAGAATAGCCTTCGGAAATGACGGACTGTACCCATTTGTCTTGAGTCAGGGATAGCCAGGCTTCTGGGTACAGTGACAATCTTCCCCCGACTGCCCCGAAGGGGGGCAGTCGGGCAACACCTCAGGGATGCTGAAAGGGCTTATCAGAGAAGGCTTCTCGATTGCCCTGGTTCTGCGGAGCCCCCCCTGCCTCGAGGCGGCGTCTACCATTGTTATTCCGCCTCTGCCTCTGGCGGGAAAACGACTTTGTGCGTCAGGCGAAGTCCCTTGAGATTGTTTACGGAACCACATTTTCCCACTTTTCTGGCCTTTGGGGTAAGGCCTAGAAGGAGTAGAAAAACGGACTCCGACGGCAGAAAGAGTCTTGCCATCAGTCTCGCACCTAGTCAAGGTTTCTTTCACTTGAGGACCAAAGAGAGATGATCCATCAAACAGGGAGTTAGTGAAAGACGTCTTGAAGGGGTCCGCAAAATTGCATAGCCGCATCCAGGCATGCCTACGTAAGGCCACACCTGTCCCTGCGGCTACTCGCTCCATCAGCCACATAAGAAAGGAGGCGCATGGAGGAGTTGGTTATGGAGTTAAGGGTAGCCAGCTGAGTGTTCATCTTATCTTGAAAACCCGCAGCTGTAGGGTCCTTCAACATGTCACTCGCTTCTTTAATCAAGTCCCTTTGAAGACGAGTGAAATGGCACAGGTAGTTCAGCTTAACGCATAGTAAATGTCACTGACGAGAACATCCGCTTCCCGTACCTGTCCATGGACCTAGATTCCTTGTTAGGTGGATGGACAGGTACTGAAGGATCAGCTAGTTCCTTCTTAGTGGCAGCAGCTACCACCATAGCATCCACAGAAACTCCTTTTGTCAAGAACTGTTTGTCTGCTGGTGCCGTTATGAATTTTGAGGGTCTCCTGGGAGTGGGGTCCACTGAATCAGGAGCCGTCCATGCCTTTTTAGCTACCACCTGCATGAGGGGGTCAAAGGGGGGAGACACCCAGGAGGTGGAAGGACGAGAGCCAAACGCCTCAAGGTACACAGATCCATCCTCCGAAGGGTTGAGGGCTGGCCAATTTCCCCTCTGTTTGAGGATTTCGAGAATGTCTGCAAAGGAGACATCTTCAGAAGGGGAACGGGGGGAACCCTCGGAATCATCTAAATCTGTGTCAGATGTGATGGACTCAGGTGAGTCAATGTGTTTCCTCTTACACTTCCTCTTCCGAGGGGGCTCTTCTGCCAAATCAGGAGAGGCCTCGGAAGAGGATGAAATCCCCACAGGGGGTTCCTGAGGAGCTGGCTCTCTGCGGTCCGGGATGAGGGAGTGAGTCGACTTGACCTGAGGCACCGTAGAGGGAGGGGCGGACGGAGCCGACTGTGGAGTAGAGCCAGGCTCTAACACACTCCGCATGACCTCGAACGCACCCCTGTCAGGCAAAGCCAGAGGTCCCCGCTCCGAGAAGCTGAGAACCTCCCTCGGCACCGACAGTGATGGCTCTGAGGCCGATGTCGGAGCCGAACTCACCAGCGCCGAAGCTCCGAGAGGAAGAGCGGGGTCAGACAAGGGTCCGATGCCACTCACCCCCTCGGAGCCGACGAGGGAAGTCCGGCGCCGAGAATCCTCAAATGAAGAAATCGGAGCCGACGACGGAGCCGAAGACACCTGTATCGGCTCCGACGCTACCACAGTCTCGGTTCTGAAACGCCCCGGCTCCGAGCTCAACGGAGTCGGAGGAGGAATATATTGATGGACAGGGGCAGGCATCGACTGATGAGTCGGGCTCTGAAGCATTTGGGCCAGTGCCTCGGACTTAAGAAGTCGACTCACTACCCTCTGGAGGTCATGATCTGACAGCCTCGATGACCTAGAGGAGTGAGATTTATGGCTCCGTTCAGACAGCAAAGGAGATGCTGGAGCCGAATGAACGGAGCCAAGGGATGGTGACCTGGATCTCTTCCTAGATGTCGGCACCGAAGGTCTGGTCGGAGCCGACAAGGGAATTTCTACTACCTCGGCTCCAGCCGGAGCCGAGGGAACCACGGAAGCTGTAGACTCATCGGCTCCAGGCGGAGCCGATGCAGACATAGGTTTTGTAGCTTTAGGTCTCGGCTCAGTAGCTGGAGCCGAGGACCTAGAAGCCTTAGAGGGCTTCCCAGAAACAGAAAGGGAATCCTCAGGCTTAAGTAGACCCCTTAGGATCAACTTATTCTTTCTTTCCTGCAGGACCCTGGGGCTGAAGCCGTGGCATACAGCACAGGAGTCCTGCAGGTGCAAAGGCCCCAGGCAGTAGACACAAGAAGTGTGACCGTCTGTCAGAGACATTTTCTGACAGCACGCATCACACTTCTTGAAGCCTGAGACCTTTGTGTCTTTAGACATCCTAAACAAGAAAGTGTAATCACACACACTCAAACAGACACACTGATTACACTAATCTTATTTTTAAAACTCAAAAATAAAACAATTAACTAAAGTTTAATTAAGAGTAACACACACACACCACTAGGGGATGGAGAAAGGCCAGAAGGCCCGAGAGAGAACTTTAAAAGTTCTTGTGGGAAAAAAACAGGATTTTCCGGAAAACAGGGGTAGAAATCCACTACACTAAGGGAAATATATTTAAACTTAAAAATATAGGGTTTTAAGTATTCTAATTTTACAGAAATACACTTACCAACAAGCCGGTAGAAAAACCAACACCTCGATGCTGTAGCGGCAAACGAGATCTGAGGTAACTCACGCCTAGCATTGTGGGATATAAGGGGAGCCTCGAGCCGGTGGAACCAACTCTCGAGCTTTTAGAGTGGCCGAGTCGGAGCCGAGGTCGGCTCCGAACCCATCCAGCAAGAATGAAGGCGAGATAGACAACTTAACATCGGAAGTTTGGTGCTGGCTATAAAATGGAACTGAAAAGTCTCTCATACACACCTCTGCTTCCAAGTCTTTATAAAAAAATTTCTATCACCAGGATGTTCACTGTTACTGAGACCTCTCTGCTCACACTCGATCTCACAGCCAGTGCTCTAGCCTCAGTTTATCTCTTGTTCACACAGGCAAGTTCCAGACTCCTCCAGACCTTTATTTCAAAACACTTTCCTACTTTTTCTGTTTCTGCCGTTACCTTCAATCAGTGCAGGTTTATAACTACAGCTGCTGTAACATTTGTTCCAGAAATTTCCCCTTAAAGTGACCATGTTTTTCTGCACTCTGCAGTAAATTGGGTTACATTCAAGAAGAACAAAACAGGTACAGTTTTTTACCCAAATATTAACAGCAGTTATATTCCAAATTATACAATGGTACCTCGTTAGTATTCAAAAATGTTCATTCTGATTTGTCAGCCCAACCAGTGTGCCTGTTGTAAATCGAGCATATGCCATTAGAAAAAAGTCCAGTCGCAGCAATAGAAAAAAAAGTCTAGTCGCAGAAGTACCACTGAATGGCCAGACTTTGTTTTTTCTACTGATATACAGTGCACAGGCATTAGTCTCAACTCTTCAGACTTTTGCATCATATTTTTAGTTGTTCTTCATAAAATTTGTGGTTTTCCGACAAATCACTAAGGAATGAAGTCACTAAATAATGACAAGCATTTCAGTTTCAGACCTTTCTTTCCTTCAGACAATGCACAATTATCATTGTAGCTTTCTAAGTTTATAAGACCAACATTTACAATCAGTCTCCACCTTTATTTATGGCTCCGTCCACATCTCTTGAGCTAAGAGGCTGAGAGCTATGTGTGAGGGCAAAGAAAATATTGTACGTTCTAGAAAACTAAAGAAACACACTGATTTTCCTTGTATTTTCCCCCCTGCCTCTCTCGTATCTCTAAACTGTTTGGATTTTACAGTTTTTTTCTTTAAAAAAAAAAGCCAACAGAGATCTTCCTTTTTCCATTGCTTGCTTTCCAAACCACTGATGTACTGTGTAAGCATGGGAACATAAGTCTCATATGCATGCGCAATACATCAAGTAGAAGAATGTGGAAACAACACGTAATAACACCACGGTGCTGTTATACAAAGACATTACTTAAGAAAAGTAAGTAATTTCTTTCTTAAATAATGTCATTGTACAATAGCAATAACCAACTCGTGGGTGTAGTGAACATTTACCCACTGCTGCCTTTGTTTAATCACGAGGGCGAACCACACCAGCCATGGGTAAATCTACAGCATACCACACCCACTCGTTGGTTATTGCTAAATTACACAGCAGATACATATTGTACACCAAATTATGCCTGTTACACACCAGATTTAGCCTTATACCCTTGACAATCACCACACTAAATTACAAACTTCACAAAAACTATATTTCTGGGTTTGTCTGGATTATGACATATTAACAGTATTCAAGTAACTGTGACTGCACTGACTACAATTACTGTAAAAAAAGGCTTTTTTTGCTGATGACATTGCTCTGTAATGGGAGGCACAGTACTGTATCAGATAGCATTGTCGCTTTATAGCAAGAAATTTCCCGGATCAATTCTCAGCTGGGGTGCCTTCTACGCATGTTTGTGTGAGTTTCCTCCCACATTCCAAAGACATGCAGTAGGTTGACTGGATACTCTAAATTGGCCATATAGGTGTGAGTGTGAGTGTGCATGTGAGTGTGGTGTGGAAGAACTACCACATCAGGGCTAGTCACCTGGTGGTGTAAACCTTAGATGATTGTCACTGTTGAAGTGACAACCCAACTCCATGTGTAAAAATGGGAAATGAGGTTGTGGGTAGATGGATGGATTGCTCTGTAATTTAAGCATGCATTTTGGCTGATAGAGGTGTGGTATTTCACATCTCAGAACTGATAATGAGTTACTATATTATAAAATGGATATAAAATGGAGTAGTCTAGAAGGCTAAATTCAGGAAGTTAGTTCCTGATTGTAGGACAATCGGAAAGGAAGACCTGGCAACATGGAGTAATGAGAGACAGCTCAATCAGGGCTAACCTGTTGAATGAGGTTTCTTTTTTGGGATAAACTCTTGGCTAGGCTTGTAAGGGCCCCAGGGCCATTAGCCTCGTAATCACCCATGATCGTATGATCCTATGAATGTAAACAGAGTTGCCACCTTTTCAAATGCCCAAAGTGGTAGATTTTTTATGGGCATGACAGACTCTGCATGACAAACCACATCTACCAGTAGTGCAAAGAAGTAAGTGTAAAAGTTCACTTGTAGAATTTGATTTGTTCCTGTTGTTACATACAATAATAATAACAATAATATGGTGTTTCAGACACAGAACAACTGCTTTTTAACTATCACAATAAGCTTGGGAAACTTTTTTTATCCCAAGATCTCAGGACATCTGTGATTTTTCTTATTCTTTTTATTTTTCCAGGATATAACTATCCAAATAGAGACTGTCCCACGTAAAGAAGGACAGTTGGCAGCCCTAAATGTAACCTGTGCAGTACACCTTGTGGAAATACCTGCTTTAATCATAAAAGGTATAACACTGTGCATGACATGCTACACCATAGGCTATCAGTAATTCTCAGATGCTTAATTTCTCTGGATTTTCTTATGCTTCAATAAGTACCTGAGGCAAGTTGACATATGATACAGCACCGTGTCAAGTATTACTACAGTATAAAATATGGTACCTACAGTGTAATTTGATATGACTGGTGACTGGTGTAAAAGTGCCATTATCCTATGAAACAGTATACCATTTTGACATACACTGTGCAAAACTGTAAACATATAGTCTAGGATCTGTTAATGGTGAAAAAGTTCAATAGCAATGCATAAAACAAAACAGGTTTTGTCTTGCCAGCTTATATTTTACTTTTAAAATGAGTATTCTCTCATACAGAGATGTTACATGAAATAACATGTATGCAAGCCACATGGTTATAGAATATGAACTGTGCAATTAGTTTCCTGACATGTGAATGGATTTTGCACAAGGTAAGTGCTACTGCATTTTAGAACATTAATGAATTAATTAATAGTTCAGGCACATATTCTACAACACCAACTACTGCAGTAGGAATTTTACAAAGTCAAAACCTTCCTGATCTCATTTTACCAGTCATAATAATAATCATATATGTTACTAGGTGGGTCCACTATTCACACAGTCCCTTTTCAGAGGTGACCCCAGAGCAATGACTGGTTAAGTGACTTGCTCAGGGTTACAAGTAGACAAACAATAGCTGAGGGAATCAAAAGTACAGATGTGTACACTCACCATAAATGTACATGAAGAACATAGTACAGTTGTGTACACTCACCATAAATGTACATGAAGAACATAGTACGGTTGTGTACACTCACCATAAATGTACATGAAGAACATAGTACGGTTGTGTACACTCACCATAAATGTACATGAAGAACATAGTACGGTTGTGTACACTCACCATAAATGTACATGAAGAACATAGTACGGTTGTGTACACTCACCATAAATGTACATGAAGAACATAGTACAGTTGTGTACACTCACCATAAATGTACATGAAGAACATAGTACAGTTGTGTACACTCACCATAAATGTACATGAAGAACATAGTACAGTTGTGTACACTCACCATAAATGTACATGAAGAACATAGTACAGTTGTGTACACTCACCATAAATGTACATGAAGAACATAGTACAGTTGTGTACACTCACCATAAATGTACATGAAGAACATAGTACAGTTGTGTACACTTACCATAAATGTAGATGTTCGAGTTTATTCACTGTTGCAGTCATCACACTTGGGTTATCCTGCCAAGGGTAGCCATCAGTCGGCCCAAATACCAGAGGCTTAGTATTTCTGTGTCAGTTGCTGTCGCTCCAGGACTGACGTCAGGTCGTCAGTGGTATAAAAACAGGCAGCTGACGCCATTACATCAGTTTTTCTTGCCCCAAATGTCAGGAGCCCCCAAATAGGGAGCTAGGTTATGGTGGAATAGCACCACCAGTAATAAGTAAATATCAATAGCCCTGTAAGGACTGAGGAAGAGAGAGAGGGAGAGAGAGAGAAACAAGGGAGATAGAGGGTGGGAAACCAGGACTGCAACAGTGAATACACTTGGACATCTACATTTATGCTAAGTGTACACAACTGTACTATGTTCTTCATGTACATTTATGCTAAGTGTACACAACTGTACTATGTTCTTCATGTTTCACTGTTGCAGTCATCACACTTGTGTTGATTCCCAAAGCTGTAGAAATGGGTGGAAGCAGTCAAGAAGAGTTGGGGCTGGCTAGTATGCCCTGCAGGACTGCTGTTGCAAAGCCTGCCCTGGATTTGGAAAAGACAGGCAGGTGGTAATGCTTGGTGAAGGTATGAACAGAACTCCATGTTGCAGCCTCAAGGATGTCCCTGGTAGGGGCCCCTCTGAGAAAAGCTGCAGAGGTGAAAGTTGCCCTAGTGTTCTGACCCCCTGTGAGGGTGGTTTCCCATGGTGTTTGTAACAGAAATGGATACAGTGTGCTATCTATTTGGAAATGGTTTGTTTTGATATGGCCTTGCCCTCTGCCCCTGCTGCAAAGCTGAGTAGTAACTGGTCAGATTTTCTGAAGGGCTTAGTCCTTTCTAGGTAGAATCTGAGCTGTCTGTGCACATCTAAAGAGTGCAGGATCCTTTTTCCCTTATTTCGAAGTTTAGGGAAAAAGGTGGGCAAATGGATAGATTGTTTGAGAGCCACACTGTACACCACTTTAGGCATAAAAGATGGGTTAGTCCTGAGGGAGACCCTGTCAGCATGAAAAATGATGAAGGGTTTCACAGCCATGAGAGCATGTAGCTCAGACACTCTTCTAGCTGAAGTGATGGCCAGAAGCAAGGCTGTTTTCCAAGAGAGGAATTTTAACTCTGCTGAAGCTGAAGGCTCAATTGGAGGTAGCGTGAGCTTTTCCAACACAAAGTTAAGGTCCCAAGCAAGGGTAGGGGCTCTTCTGGGTGACCTTAAGATGTTAGCCCCTCTAAGGAACTGCTTGATGAGGGGGTGGAAAAAGAGAGGTGGCTCTGTGCTGTAATAAGCAGAGATGGCAGAGGCATGGACTTTAATAGAAGAGAAGGATAGGCCCCTGTGAAGCAGGTCTGCTAGGTAATCCAGGATGAGAGGTAAGGAGGGCTGTGCTGGTTCAGCTCCTTTATCCTGGATCCAGGAGCAATACCTTTTCTACTTGTCAGCGTAGGATTTTCTAGTGCTGGGTCGTCTGCCTTCACGTATAACGTCCAGGACTTGCTTGCTTAGGCTGTCCACTGGAGGAGGGGTCAAGGAATAAGCCGGGCTGCTAGGTTCAGGGTCTGCAATTGTGGATGCAAGAACTCTCCCTTCTGCTGGGTCTGGAGAGTTGGAATCTGAGGGAGGTGCGTCGGAGGCAACGGTGACAGACTGCGCAGTAGTACGTACCAGTGTTGGTGTGGCCAGTCTGGGGCAATCAGGATTGCCTTTGGTCTTTCCTCCCTTACTTTGAGTAACACCCTTGTAAGAAGAGATAGAGGGGGAAATGCATAGATCGAGAGGTTTACCCATTGGAAGGATAGGGCATCCACTTTCCAGGCCTTGCTGTGAGGTACCCTGGTGCAGAATTTGCTGAGCTGGTGGTTGCTGTTGGAGACAAATAGGTCTGGTACCCCATTTCTGGGTTACGAGGCTGAAGGTGTTGTGGTTTAATTGCCACTCGTGTGGGTCTAGGAGATTTCTGCTTAAGTTGTCTGCTAGAGAGTTTTGGTTGCCTGGCAGGAATTGTGCTAGCAGGTGAATCTGCATGGCTGAAGCAGTGTGCCAAAGGGTCATGGCTAGCCTGAATAGTTGGTAAGAGTGGGTTCCTCCCTGCTTGTTGATGTACCACACCACTGTGGTGTTGTCTGTTTTGATTAGTAGAGGCCCTGGAGAGGGTAGGGGGTCTGAAAGCTGTCAGAGCGTGCTGAGCAGCTAGCATCTCTTTTTGGTTGATGTGCAGATGAATTTGATTTGGGCAACAGTGGCCCTGAATGCACCTGCCATCCAGGTGTGCACCCTAGGCATAGTCTGATGCATCTGTGGTTAGGGTCTAGGTGGCATGGGGTTGTGAAAAGGGAAGTCCCTTGTTGTGGTTGCATGCTGCTGCCCACCAAAGAAAATGTTTCCTTAGACAAGGTATCATAGGTATGACAGTTTGGGTCTATATTATATCGTCGAAGTTTCAAAATTTCAAACCTCACATGAGCAAACTCATATGAGCGAAGTTCGAAAAATCGACTATATAATAAAATTAAAAAAAAAACTTACCTTACCGCTTTGAGCAGGGAGGCATGCCCCCCTGCACCCTCTACACCCCACCTACTTAAATATACCAACTCTGAGAAAGCACTTCACTGCAGAAAGGGAAAATTACCCATTCTGCATGTGAAAAGCTGTTCGACTTTCATCTTCGACCTTTCCAACGTTCGATCATATGATGTTGACCATCTATAATTCGAACATCGGAACGGTTGCTCATCTAATATAGACCTGATCGCTTCCAGGTCCTGAGAATGTTGACACCAATGGCTTTTTAAGTACCACTGAAGTTTCCTCATATGTAGTCTGGCATATGGAATTAGTAGAATGCAGGAGGCCATGAACCCTACAGCTTGCAGGATTTTCCTTGCGGATAACTGGGTTCTGGTGGCCAGTTGAGAGAAGTAGCCTGTCAGACAGGCTTGTTTTTCTGGAGTAAGGAATACCATCTGGGATGCAGTGTCCAGGCTTGCTCCCAGGAATACAATTTTCTGACTGGGGACTAGTTTGGATTTCTTTTTGTTTATAGTGTACCTCAGTGAGGTCAGTAGGTCCTTTACAAATGTCAGGTGCTGCAACAGTTTTTCCTGACTCTCTGCCTGAATCAGGCAGTCATCCAAGTAGGGGTAAATTTGAATATTTCTTTGTCTGCAAAAAGCAATGGCTGGAGCCAGGCATTCTGTGACAATTCTGGGAGCAGTTGGTAAGCCAAAGAGAAGTGCAGAGAACTGATAATGCATAGCTCCTGCCCTGAAATGTAGATATTTCCTGCAAGAGTCTCTGATTGGGATGTGCAGATAGGTCTCTTTTAGGTCTAGAGTGGCTAACCAGGCATCTTTGGATAGCATAGGAAGAAGCTGCTGGAGGGTGCGCATTTTGAATTTTGGTACCACCTGGAAGGTGTTTAGAATGGATAGATCTAGGATTGGGTGCCAGTTGCCCTCTTTTCTGGGTAGCAGGAAAAGTCTGGAATAGAAACCTTGGCCTATCTGGTCTGCAGGAACAGGCTGAATTGCCCTCATGGAAAGCAGGGAATGCACTTGGTTTTGTGCCTCTGCCCACTGGTTTGGAGGAAGATCTGGGAACCCTCTTAGGGTTGGCAGTGTGTGGAAATAAAATTTGTACCCCTGGGACACTATGCTGAGGATCCATCGATCCTTGGCTTTGGAGGCCCAGTTTTTTGCATGGGAGGCAAGTTTTCCTCCTAGGGGCACAAGCAGGTGGGCAGAGGTAAGAGGTGTAGTTGAAAAGTCATTGTGAATTCTTTCCATAAGAGGGTGGCATAGCACTCCCTGTTTTAGAAGTGGAGGTACTGCATAGCTTAGATCTCTGTATATTCCCTGGGCCTGCTGTCTGGGGGGGTCTGCTTCCCCTAGGTCTAGTCTTATCTGGCCTAGAGGGGACTGGAAAGGACCAGTGTTTTGAGGGGCAATGCCTACTAAATCTCGGAGGCTGGACTTGCAAAAAGTCTTTAACTGTCTGCATAGATTTAGCTTTTTCTTCCATCTTTTTTAAAACTTCTTCTGCCTTGGTGCCAAACAGATTGTCTTTGTTCACTGGTGCATCCAATAATTTTGATTTGACATGGTCTGTCAAGGTCTGTTCCTTAAGTCAAGCATGCCATTTAAGAACAGAATGTGTGACTGCTGCCTTGCAGGATGCTTCTAGGGTAACAAACCCACATTGCAGGGTATGCTTAGTAACTTGGCTTGCAGAATGCATAAGCTCCTGCAATTCTTTATTTTCTGCACAGTCTGGAAAGGTAGTTAATTTTTGTTTAATAAGTTCCATAGTATGTTGCTGGTATTTCAGCATGTGGAACTGACAATTGAATGCTCTAATGGCAAGAGTTGCAGACGTGTATGCTTTTTTACCCCATCTGTCTAAAGCTTGGAAATCCCTGTTCGAAGAGGTGGGATTCTTAGCTGTGGTTGCTTTTATTCCTCTAGGTCCTTGGGAGATGACCTCTGGGTCAGCAGTAGGATTTTTGAAAAGAAATTTGTGTGAGTCAGGGACTCTGTAATACCTATCAATTCTTCCGGAAGCGGTAGAGTATCAGGAGTTAAACTGGATTCCATGAAAACAACATCCACAACATCCAGAACAGGAGGAATAGCTAAGGGTCTGTGCTGTGGTAAATCTAAAAATTCCCTGAGTCTCTTTTTGGATTGAGGATAATCCTAGCATTCCCAATGGAAATGCTCTCTCAAGGTATGTAGGGTTTCACCAAAAGAAAAATCCTCTGGAGGAGAGGCAGAAGGAATGGATTCCACTGCATCTGAATCCACATAAGCAGATAAGGGCATGTCTTCATAATCAGAAACCTCAGAGTCGTTGGACTCTTGGTCAGATAAAGCTGCTGGGGACAAGTCTCTTTTTATTTTAGAAGGGGTAGGCTGGCTTCCCCTAATCAACATGATAAGGTCTTCCGCCATTTTAAGCATTTGAGATTGAGGCATGGAAGCAAGTGCTTGAGCTTGGGTCGTCAGTTTTTTAGGCATAGTTTGTACCCTAGGTCTTAGAAACTTGGTAGTTTTAGAAAGAACTGAAGATGCGAAAGAAATCGTCGGTTTGTGTCGAATATCGGTAGTGCAAAGAACTTCCTCAGAAGTCGGTGCCTGCACAGCGGCTCCGGACCCATCCAAGGTAGAGACAGCCACAGGTTCCGTAGTCAAAGAAGAGTCTCGCGGCATACCGGACTCCGAACGGGTCTCAGTAGCGGACTGTGAATCCACAGAAGCGGGCATCAGGGGCTGCAAAAGCACCTCACTGAGTACTGGTGAACTGGCGACTAGCTTAATGGAAGCATCGTCGGCAGTTTTGGACCTGTGCGGTCTGTCTCTGTCTTTATCCTTACTTTTTTCGGAAGATCGGTAGTCGGATGACTTACCGTAGCCATTTCGGAATACGAAGATCGAGAGTGAAAGTATTTAGCTACGATATGGGCCCAACGACGTACAGTTCTGGTGTTGAACAAAGCACAAAACCAACAGCAAGGAACATCGTAGTCTGGGCCTAAACAGGTGATGCAGTAAGAATGCAAATCTCGGTGTGGTATTTGCTTTCCACAGGCGAGACAATTGTTAACTTTTTCAGACATCGGTTAGAGCAAGAAAAAAGGATCCCCAATGGAGTACTTAGCTTTAGAAGACTTCCCTCAATTTTGGAAATGAAAACTCAGGTAGCAGCCGGCCAGCACTCGTGCGAACTGCCTCTGCTTCGGGCTCCTTGGCAAGAAAGACTGATATAGTGGCGTCGGCTGCCTGTTTTTATACCACTGATGACCTGACATCAGTCCTAGAGCGACAGTAACTGATGCAGAAATACTAAGCCTCCAGTATTCGGGCCAACTGAGGGCTACTCCTGGCAGGATAACCCACATGTGATGACCGCAACAGTGAAACACGAAGAACATTCCTGTACCATAAGAAATAGAACTTGAGACCTTAATCTCGGTACCAGCTGCCATCACCACTGCAGTCTTTCTACACCCACTTGTTTTGCAATTTATTCAACCAAATTGCCTTGAAAGCTTCTTCCTAGGCATAATGTCAAAATTTGTCAGCTTTGAGACTTTATTTAGACCTACTGAATGCTGAAAAACAGAGGAGTTCTTAAATAAAGTGCAAATTTCTTTTCAGAAAAGCCAATAAATTAATGAGTACATTATTAGTTATTGTAACTGTTTTGTGGTTTTTGTTTTGATGGAGAGATTAAAAGACCAATTCCAGACCAATAAGCTCACATAGTATTTATTTCTCATGTGACAACAGCATTTACCATAATACCACGATGTTGAAAGTTTGTGTACATAGCTACACCTTTGTTTATCATGTGCTACTATCAGAGGGTTGTGGTAAAGCCTGACAACATGTGACTACAGCACTGTTTATTACATAACTTTATAATGAATATATTATTTGAAGTAAACATTATTATTCAAACCTTGCTCTCTTGAGCATTTTCCATGTTGCTGTTTTTTAACTAACATTTGCAACTCTTCGAGCCTGCAGTGAGCACTCCTGGTTGTGATCTATATTGCAAATGTTATACTCTGCTTAAAAAAAAGTTTAAGAAAGGAAATCTGCCATCAAAAAATGGCTATAACAGAAAATTTCACATTTTAAATAGCTGCCACCAAAGAACTCCTTGGATTCTTACTTGCCAATGCTCTACCTGTTCTTGCACAAACCACTTTCCAGTAATGAGCTTTGCAAGAGTATGTCATTATCCATCCTGGACATTCTGATCTTTAGCCTGTGCAGGCCAGTTTCACATACCTACGTTGATAAGTCACCTGCACCGCTTACATTGTGTAAGCCATATTTACTGCTGC
This sequence comes from Protopterus annectens, assembly GCF_019279795.1. Classification (NCBI taxonomy): domain Eukaryota; kingdom Metazoa; phylum Chordata; order Ceratodontiformes; family Protopteridae; genus Protopterus; species Protopterus annectens. Next base: position 713,030,291 of record NC_056745.1, read on the forward strand.
TGAGTTGCAATGAAGCCGACAAGCCTAACACTTTCCCCTTCAAGCTTACAAAATACTCCACAATGAGCAATCTGTAAGAAAAGTACAACTGAAAGAGTGCACACAGACAAAATTGTTTACATTTTGCTTTCTGCTCTCAGCAGATCATTTCTGTACTGCAGTGTAGAGGTGAGGGAACAAAGCAAGACCCTTTTGGGGACATAACTTTGTTCATGTTCAGTGAAATGAAAATTGACTAGGATTCTATCCAGGTATTCAGAGCATCTAAAAATAAGCTTGTGAGTGCTGTAGTACAATCTAAACATATTAACTAGATGGCTATCAAATGATTTAACAAGAACATTGACTGTGAACCTACAAAGTCTCAAAAGACTACATTTAAAACACACACATTTTATTACAGTATATTTATTAAGAAGGAAGCCAAACAAATAAGACAGCAGCTTAAGTCTTGTAAAACATTTATCACTTTTCTAAATTGCTCTTCTTTCCACTTGATGCATAATAAAAATATGAGTCTAAACAAAACTATGATGTAACCTTACTATAACATACTTTAATTTCAAAGTCCTTCGGTCTTGTATAGCTCTGTTAGTGAGGTCACCTGGCCCCTATGAACATCGATGACAACAAAGCCTATATCCTATAGGCAGCTATTGTGGAATGTGCAACAGGATTGGTAATATGAGACTGGACAACTAAATGAATTGTTTTATGTTAGAATTCACAGCCTTCCACAGTTACAACATACAAATGACTATGAACGCTTCTTCTAGTCTTGCTTTGGGAGACACAGTTCAAGGGTTCCAGTAGAAATAAACAGAACTCAAACTATAAACAAACTGAAGTGCATTTAGTAACCGTAGCCAACATCTTACACATTACGGACACAGGAAACAAGTCTGTAAATGAAGGTTTACTACACTGCAGACTACTATCGCCTTTAAAAAGAAAGGATTAACCTTTTCACTTTCAGCATTGTCCTATTGCACGTAACATGACAATGAGTTCTGAAATTATGAAGTACGATCCTGTAGGTAAAGCAAAGAAGTGGGACAGCTGCTTTTACCTATTGAAAGTGTTTTTTTGCAGGGGGCAAGCCTTTACACTCCTCAATGCATGGGCTGCATCCCCCACACTATGGCTACTTGTACATACCAACAAAGAAGGATTGATTATCTGAGCTACACCAATTTCAGACTACCTATGTATTTCCCTTGATCACACATAATTCTCCATTTTGGGACTCACACTATTGTTTTTTGAAAATAAAACAGGAACCCACTTTCCTCTATACCTACCCTCCTATTCTGTTTTTCTGTTTGGACACATACCTACATATTTATCCTACTAACTGAAACATGCTCAATATTCCTTCCAGAAAATCTTTAGTTAGTTTTTTTATCCCTGCCAAATATCTTTTCCTGGAATAGGTCTATGATTTTCGAATTATCAGCTACTTTACTGTCATTAGATTTGTTCTAAACAGATTTCATGAGCACTAGTTTTGTCTGTAGTTTACAGCACTAATTACATTGTCATTTAAACCAGTTTATTTTCCTAAGTTGTGAACCAGAAATTATCGAAACATATATTTTATATATTTTTCCTCTCTCCCATTTTTCTGCTTACCTGTATGAAGCTGATGCTGTGAGTTTAACGTGAGAGAAAGCATACAAGTTAATGTTTGTTTACTTCAGGAATAAAATATCCTTCCTTCCTGCAACTCCAGAGGAAACAGCATCTACGGATACTGCAAACTCTGGAAGAGCAGTGCAAGTGCTGAATCACAATATCTTTTGGCAATGTGTGTGGGTCTCTTTAGCATTCTCACTGCCTCCTTAGAAATAAGATCCCTCTGGAGACCTTGATAACAGTGTTATTCAACATGTAATGTAGTCAGGGTATGCTGGTGAAAAAGTTACTACACCTTACTTCTGTGGTAGCTTTGTACTAAACCTGAAAAGTCTGCAATCAGACATGAGAGAGAGAAAATTACTTCAGACCTAAGGGCTTCTACTTATATTTGTACTTTTAGCATATAAAATTCACTGAGGAAAAAAAAGCTCCTTGAAGAGCAAAGAGGAAAATGTCATTCAGCATATCTTATAAACTGTCACAAAGAGCTATCTCCCTGCTATAGCTTAGCAAAGCTCCTTGACATAGTTTCTGATTGCTAAAATGTTGCAAGCTGCTCCTTGCTTTCATAAAATACATGCCATTATGCAGCTACAATCCTGTAAGTGGCTGCTTAAATACTTTACTGCTTCAGTGCTGCTATAACTGTTCATACTGTGACACATCAAGAACCAAATGCCACCTAAACTTCAGTGCCACTTGTACCCCCAAGTGCATGCACTGAGGGCAGCTGTCCCTCCTGCCCCACCCTGCTATGGGTATTCAAAGCTGTACTTAGTATGTATGTATTGCTTTGTTCTTTGTCATTTTATTTTTAAGAATGGTACAGACTATTGTCTGTTAGCATTGTATATAGTGCTACTGCCTGATTTGTTACTGGCTTGTGTTTGAAAAGCATCTTAGCTAGGCCAGGCCTCTAGTTATCAAACAAATAAACATCCCAAGCACAGACTATATATATTTCCAGTGTTATACCATGCTGCTGTGGAATTCAGGGCCACACTGCAATCTAAACATGAAAGGATTTTCAGCTTAATACAATCTGGACAGTGTGGTTGTACAGCAGAAAGTTCCTGAAAGAAACTCTTTCTTCATGGATATCTGGATGAATTTGTGGCCACTTTGCCTGCGTGAGAAACCTGCACTTGGTAGCATATCCTAGACTCTTCTTAAACATACCTAGAACAATAAATGCATTTCACACAGCTGATGCTAGTAGGCTACTAGGTAATTTGTGAACATCTGAAGCATGCCTAATATGATTTGATTAAAATTGCTGCCATGCATGAAATAAAGGAAGTAGAAATAACATAAGTAGCTCAAATCTCATACTTAATGAAAAACAAATCTCCTGGACAGTCTTAATTAATAAAGACTAAATAATCACATGTAATTAGGCCACTGAACCAGCTCTGTGCAATATATAATATACGCACAAGCCCCTGTACCTCCCAATGTAGGGGCTTTACTCCACATGTTCATCTCTATATACAGTGCACCAACTCTGGGGTCACATAAGCTTAGAAAAAAAAGGAAAATGTGGGAAAAAACATAAAACTCATCTTTTCCTTGCTCTCGGACCTGCAACCTCAGATCAAAGCACAGCACCTGCAATACAGCAATCTCCATTATGCAAGTAGCTGTATACATCTATTCATCCATCCTACCATCCCTCCATCTACAACCCTTTTTCCTATTTTTGCACGTAGGGATGGGGTGTCACAGCAACAGTGACAATCATCTAGAACCAAAGTTCACACTGCTGGGTACCCATCATCTAGAAAGTACAGTTGTGTACACTTACCATAAATGTAGATGTTCGAGTGTATTCACTGTTGCAGTCATCACATTTGGGTTATCCCTGTCAGGGTAACCCTCGGCTGGCTCGAATACCAGAGACTTAGTATTTCTGCGTCGGTTGTTGTCGCTTCAGGACTGACGTCAGGTCGTCAGTAGTATAAAGTAAGGCAGCCAACGCCATTACATCAGTTTTTCTTGCCCTAACCTGTCAGGAGCCTCCAAGTGGGAGCCAGGTACTGGTGGAAAAACCCCACTAGTAGAAAGTAAATACCAATATGTGCCGTGTAAAGAAAGGAAGAAAGAAGAGGGGGATGGAGGGAGGGAAACCCGGACTGCAACAGTGAATACACTCGAACATCTACATTTATGGTAAGTGTACACAACTGTACTATGTTCTTCGTGTTTCACTGTTGCAGACATCAGATTTGGGTTGATTTCCAAAGCTGAGGAAATGGGTGGAGGCAGTCAAGGAAACTAGAGACTGGCTAGGATGCCCTGTAAGACTGCAGAGGCAAACCCTGCCCTGAATTTGGAGAAGACAGGCAGGTGGTAATGTTTGGTAAAGGTGTGAAAAGATGGCAGCCTCCAGGATGTCCCTGGTGGGGACTCCTCTGAGGAAAGCTGCAAAGGTGGAGGCTGCACTGGTGGAGTGAGTCCTGACCCTCTTGGGGGGAGGCTTTCCATGTTGCTTGTAGCAGAACAGTGTGCTATCCATTTGGAAATGTTTTATTTGGAGATAGCTTTGCCCTCTGCCCCTGCAGCAAAGCTAATCAGCAATTGATCAGACTTTCTGAAGGATTTAATAATGTCTAGATAGAATATGAGCTGTCTGTGCACATCTAGAAAGGGCATGATCCTTTCCCCCTTGTTCTGTGGGTTAGGGAAAAAGGTGGGCAAATAAATGGATTGGTTGAGAGCCACACTGGACACCACCTTGGACATGAAGGATGGGTTAGTCCTGAGGGATACCCTGTCACCATGGAAGATGATGAAGGGTTCCACAACCATGAGTGCTTGCAGCTCGGAGACCCTTCTGGCTGAAGTGATGGCCAGAAGGAAAGCTGTCCTCCAGGAGAGAAATTTTAGCTCTGCTGAGGAGGCTGGTTCGAAGGTGGGCAGGGTGAGCTTTTCCAACACAAAGTTAAGGTCCTAAGCTGGGGTTGGTGCTCTTCTGGGTGGCCTCAAATTGCTAGCCCCTCTTAAGAACTGTTTGATCAGAGGGTGTGAGAAAAGGGGCTGCTCAGCAGGGAAATGAGCAAACATAGCAGAGGCATAAATTTTAATAGAGGAAAAAGAGAGACCACTGTGTAGCAGGTCAGCTAAGTAATCCAGGATGAGAGGGAGGAAGGACTGTGCTGTATTGGCTCCCTTAGCCTGAATCCAGGTGCAGAACCTTTTCCATTTGTCAGCATAAAACTTTCTAGTGCTAGGCCGTCTGGCCTCATCTATAACATCTAGAATCTGTTTACTGAGGTTGGTAGATTGATCGGGGGTAGGGAATAAGCCAAGCTGCCAAAATGAGGGTCTGCAATTGGGGATGCATGAATTCTCCTTCCCTCTGGGTCAGGAGGGTTGGAATCTGAGTGAGATGCCATGGTGGCAGTGGGGATAGGCTGCGCAGCAGTGGGTACCAGTGCTGGAGAGGCCAGTCTGGAGCAATAAGAATTGTCCTTGGTTTTTCCTCCTTTATTTTGAGCAGTACCCTGGGGATGAGAGGTAGTGGAGGAAAGGCAAAGACCGATAGATTGATCCAGGGGAAGGACAGGGCATCTACTTTCCAAGCCATGCAGTGATGCTCCCTGGTGCAGAACTTGCTGAGCTGATGGTTGGTGTGGGAGGCAAAGAGGTCGACCTTCGGGGTGCCCCACTTCTGAGATATTAGGTGAAGTTTCTTTTGTCGAGCTGCCACTCGTGTAGGTCCAGAAGATTTCTGCTTAAGTGGTCTGCCAAAGAGTTTTGAAAACCTGGTAGGAATTGTGCTAACAGGTGGAGTTGCATGGCAGAGGCTGTGTGCCAAAGGGTCAAGGCCAGCCTGCATAGAGGGTAGGAGTGAGTCCCTCTCTGCTTGTTGATATACCACATCACAGTGGTGTTGTCTGTTTTGATCAGGACAGCCCCTGGGGAGAGAAGGGGCTTGAAAGCTGTCAAGGTGTGCTGGACAGCTATCATCTCTTTTTGGTTGATGTGCAGATGGATTTGCTGTGGGCTCCATTGGCCCTGTATGCACTTGCCGTCCAGGTGTGCACCCCAGGCATAGTCTGATGTGTCTGTGATGAGGGTCTGGGTGGCAGGGGTGTGGTGAGAAAGGTAGTCTCTTGTTGGGGGAGCATGCTGTTGCCCAACAAAGAAAATCTTTTCTGAGGCAAGGTATCATTGGTATAAGAGTTTCCGATGACACCAAAAGCTTTTTAGGTACCACTGAAGTTTCCTCATATGCAGTCTGGCATATGGAATGAGTAGAATGCAAGATGCCATGAACCCCAGAGCTTGCAGGATTTTCCTTGCAGATAACCGGGGTCTGGTTCATAGGTTGGTACTAGGCTATCGGCCCTGGGGCCTATACAAGCCTAGCCATAACAATTCCCTGGATATTTCTTCCCACAATATTTACTTCCCTGGACCCCTGTCTAGCAGGGCAAATGACATGATTCTCGGGATGAATTTTCTACCTCTCATCCAATCATCAAGGTTCCTTTTGAAGAGGGCCAAAGAGGCGCTCAGCTTGACATGTATGGGAAGTCTATTCCAGAGTATGGGGAGTCTCTGGGTCAGGAACCTATCCCTCCAGCATGTCTTGCTCATTGTGATGACAAGGTTTAGATCCCTGGAGCATGTGGCTCTGAGGGATTGGGATTTCTTTAAGTGGAGCATGACCAACAGCTCAGGGTTTGCCATGGCCTTGTATGTTAAGCAGAGATTGCCTCTGAGTAGACGATATGCCACACAGCATAGCTGGAGTTTTTTTAGATGGTCAGCATCTGCTTTAGGCCTGTGATTCTTTTAGTGAGGTACTTCTTCGGCCTTTCCAGCCGTTGCAGATGTCTTGTTAGGTACATATCAAATGGGCATTGTACTCTACAATGGGTCTAATGAGGGATGAGTACAGTGGGATAATGACCTCCTTTTTTCTGGATGAAAAGCCCTTAGTGGTGAGGTGTGCCACATAGAAGGATTTCCTGACTGTTGTGGCGATGTGGTTATCGAAGGTGAGATCACTGTCCACCTGTGTCCCTAAGTCTCTCATCACACTTTTGGTGTTTAGTGTACTGCCACCTATGTGGTAATTCATGGGTACATGTTTTTTCCCAAAGGGGATAACTATACATTTCTTGGCATTAAGCTTGAACCCATGGCTCTGCACCAAGCATCTGTTTCTGTAAGGCCCTTTTGTAGAATATCCACATCATTTGGGGATTCAATAATGGCTCCTAGTTTGCAGTCATCTGCTAACTTTGTTAGTCAGTCCCTTAGTGTTGGCCTGTACTTCAGAGAAGTAGATACCAAACAAGAGTGGTCCCAGGACTGAACCCTGAGGTACTCCACTTGTCACTTGTCTAGAGCTGGATTTGGAGTCGGCTACTTTTCTGTCAGTAAATCAGTTGGCAACCCATCAAATGACGTAGGGATTATGCACAGCTCAGTAAGTTTATCTATGATTCCAGAGTGGGGAACGGTGTCAAAGGCCTTGGCGAGGTCCAGATAGGATGTGTGGACCACCTAATTCAGGCAGTCCACACAGCTAGTTGACAGAAGTAGGCTGTCAGGAAAGTTTGCTTTTCTGGTGTAAGGAATGTCATCTGGGATGCTGTGTCCAGGCTTGCTCCCAGGAATATAATCCTTTGGGTGGGTACCTGTTTGGATTTCTTTTCGTTGTTTGTGTACCTTAAGGAAGTTAGAAGGGACTTGACAAAGATCAGGTGCTTGAGCAGCTTTTCTTGGCTGTCTGACTGAATTAGGCAGTCGTCTATGAGTAAATCTGGATATTCTTTTGTCTGCAAAAGGCAATGGCCGGAGCCAGACATTTTGTGAAACCTCTGGGAGCAGTAGATAAGCCAAAGGGAAATGCAGAGATCCTGCCCTGAAATGGTGATACTTCCTGCATGATTCTCTGACAGGAATGTGGAGGTAGGCCTCTTTTAGGTCTAGGGTGGCTAGCCAAGCATCCTTGTAGAGCATGGATAGGAGCTGCTGGAGGGTGAGCATTTTGAATTTTGGTATCACCAGGAAGGTGTTTAGAATGGATAGAGTGAAGATGGGGCGCCAAATGCCCTCTTTTCTGGAGTACCAGAAAAAGTCTGGTGTAGAAACCTTGGCCTTTCTGCAGGAACGTGTTCTATTGCCCTCACAGAGAGCAGGGAAAGGACTTGCTTTTTCGCCTTTGCCCACTGGTTTGGAGGTAGATCTGGGAACCCTTTTGGAGCTGGAAGACTTCTTCTGCCTTAGTGCCAAATAAGTTGTCTTTGTGCAAGGGGGCATCCAACAATTTAGATTTAACATGGTCTGGCAAGGGATGTTCCTTAAGCTATGCATGTCTTCTAAGGGCAGAACCGGTGACTGCTGCCCTGCAAGAAGCTTCTAGGGCATCAAAACCACAGTGCAAGGTGTGTTTGGTTACTTGACTTGCAGAATGCATTAACTCTTGTAACTCTTTAGATTCTGCACAAGCAGGAAAGAAAGACATTTTTGTTTGAAGGATTCCAGGGTATGTTGCTAAAATTTTAGCATATGGAACTGGCAATTTAGTGCCCTGATAGCAAGAGTAGCAGAGGTATATACTTTATTACCCCTAGGTGTGGGGGTGGGATTCTTAGCAGAGGTTGCTTTAATTCCCTTAGGCCCTTGAGAAATGACCTCAGGGTCAACAGTAGGATTTTTAAAATAAATTTGTGTGTGTCAGGGACTCTGTAACACCTGTCTGATTTTCTGGGTGCAGGAGGGAGGGTGTCAGGAGTCAAACTGGATTCCAGGAAAACATCCTCCACAATATCCAGGACTGGGGGAATGTCCAGGTGTCTGTGCTGTGTAAGATCTAAGAATTCCCTGAGTCTTTTTTTAGATTGAGGGTAATCCTGACTTTCCCAGTGGAAATGCTCCCTTAAGGTATGAAGGGTTTCCCCAAAGGAAATGTCCTCTGGGGGAGAGGCTGAAGGAATTGAATCCTCTGCATCAGAAACCTCATAAGCAGAGAGGGGTTGCATGTCTTCATATTCAGATGCATCAGAGTCATCTGACTCCTGTTCAGACAAAACTGCAGGGGACATATCTCTTTTTCTTTTGGAAGGGGTAGCTTGGCTTCCCCTGATCAGCATGATAAGGTCTTCGGCCATTTTAAGCATTTGAGACTGGAGCAAGGAAGCAGGTGCCTGAGATTGGGTCGTCGGTTTCTTGGGTGTGGTTCGTACCCTGGGCCTAACAAACTCGGTAGTTTTCGAAAGAACGGTAGATGTGAATGAAGTCGTCGGTTTGTGTCGAGAATCGGTAGTGCGAAGGACTTCCTCAGAAGCTGGTGCCTGCTCAGCAGCTCCAGACCCATCCAAGGGAGAGACAACAGCAGGATCTTTAGTTGAAGAAGAGTTTTGCGGCATACTGGACTCCGAAAGGGTCACGGTAGCGGCCTGCGAATCCAGAGAAGCGGGCATCAAGGGCTGCGAAAGTGCCTCACTGAGGACCGGAGAACTGATGACTAGCTTAACGGAAGCATCATAGGTTTGGACCTGTGCGGTCTGTCTCTGTCTTTATCTTTACGTTTTTTTCAGAAGATCTGCTGTCAGATGGCTTACTGAAGCCATATCAGAATTTGAGGACTGTAAGTGAAAATATCTAGCTATAATAAGGGCCTGACGATTTATAGTTATGGCATTGAACAAAGCACAGAGGCAACATCAGGGGACGTCGTGGTCTGGGCCTAAGCAAGTGATGCAGTAAGAATGAAAGTCTGTGTGGCATTTGCTTTCCACAGGTGAGACAATAGTTAACTTTTTTCTGACATCGATTAGTGCAAGAAAAAAGGATCCCCAACAGGGTACTTAGCGTTAGAAGACTTCAGTTTCAATTCGGAAGACGAAACTTAGGTAGTGGCCAACCGGCACTTGTGCGAACTGCTTCTGCTTCGGGCTCTGCGGCAAGAAAGACTGATGTAATGGCGTCAGCTGCCTTACTTTATACTACTGATGACCTGACGTCAGTCCTAAAGTGACAGCAACTGACGCAGAAAAACTAAGCCTCTGGTATCCGGGCTGGCCGAGGGCTGCCCTGGCAGGGATAACTCAAATGTGATGACTGCAACAGTGAAACACGAAGAACATCCAAAGTTCACACTGCCTGGTACCTATCATCTAGAACCAAAGTTTACACTGCCAGGTACCCATCATCTAGAACCAAAGTTCACACTGCCAGGTACCTATCATCTAGAACCAAAGTTCACACTGCCAGGTACCTATCATCTAGAACCAAAGTTCACACTGCCGGGTACTCAGCCTAACAATCTGAAAATGCATCTTTACTGCAATACTTTATGATGCAATAACAGAGAGTATGATCAGTGACAGCGAAATGATCCTATGCTGTTAGGAGAATGATTGCTTCATTTTACAAATAAAACACATGCTGTCTAACATAGCATTCTTAAGTATAGAAAGACAAAAAATAAATTTAACATATAAAATGCCTAAGGACTCAGTGAAGACTTGTTCAAAGAAATGTTATTTCAGCCACATATAATACACTTAAAATTGACACTCAGAAGATGCAGAACTCACTAAGGATTTTTCAAACAAAATACTGCACAACAACCTCAGCTCCGAGGAAAGGTTCACTTTAACTACCTGTGCACTGTGAGGTGGTTTGTTCTGGGATTGAGTGTGATGCAGAGTGTCAGAGACCCAAGTCTGGTACCCATAAGGAAGAGTAGATGAAAAATATGTGCTGGTTATCTCATTCAGCAGTCTACTGAAGCAGTTAAAATAACTTACAGAAAGAGTTAAGAGGGCTGGCTACCTACAGATGAAGTGTATGTCATGTAAAGTCTGAAATGTAACAAACTCAAAAAACACTTCGACTTAGAACCAGTACTACTGCCTGACTGTTAAATGTTATACACTACACAATTCCCACACTGGTTAAAATATTAACTTGTTATAAACCTGCAACTTGACAAAAAAAATCATGCAAATGTTTATTCATTCATCTAGGACTAAAGGTGACAAAAAATACCCTTCAAGCAGGAGAGGAAACAAAAACTGCAAAGCAAAAAAAGAACATTTTTGTGCAGGCAAAACGTTAACTGCCACAGTCACAAACCACTATAAAAAAGTGATGGGTGAACATTTGAAATTATAGGTTCATCAGTAAGTACAAAGCTAGAATCCCTTGTGGACCATTTTAAGCTTAGCCAGTTTCCCTTTTTGTACTCAAAATAACCTATCCCATGTGGTTATAGACTGGCTTCACCCATCCCATGGCCAATAATTATCCAATAATTACCCTAATGAGAATAACTGGGAGCATACCATAGATAATTTGAATTCAAATTCACATACTGTCAATACTAACAGCCAATAATTCTAAGTGTTAACTTAGACCGCATTTTTTTCAAAAAATACATATACTTTGAAAACTTGGCACTAGTTCACAAATAATCTTGGAGAGACGCGATTGTGCTGAATTAAAAAAAATCCCATGAAAAAATACATACACCAGGATTATTTCCACAGTGTTTTTCAGGAAACTATTTACCTCTATGGCCTAATTACCTTCTTTACTAACACTTGAAATACAAATGTAGTCACATCAATGTTTCTGTGATTTAGCTGACTGTTTGCAAACATACCTATCAACCTATTAACTTAACAATTCTGGACAAAACCAGAAGTAATGGGGGGGGGGGGGGGCAAAGGCCCAACATCAGGGACAGATTTTAAATGTTGTTCTTATTAATTTACAAAACCAAATATTTTATGAGGAACAGACCAAAAATCTAAGTAAAAAATCTGGACATTCTGCAAAATTACGGGAGGTTGAGAGGTATGGTTGCACATCATTTGGCAGTGATCCTGATACAATTAATTTACTTCTGAAACTGTTTTTTACTATCATATGTGCTATGGTGTGAACTTGAATGTGTCTTCTTCTTCTGTCTTTCGGCTTTTCCCGGTTAGGGGTTGCCACAGCGGAACTCCGGTCCGCTAATGATTGGCAGTAGATTTTTACGTGCTGGCTTGCTGGGCCTAATGCACAACCTTCAGCGAAGGAACGCCCTCCACACATGTCAACACACAGAAGACACACTAACTGAGAATCGAATGTGCAACGTCTAACTGTGAGGCGAAAACGCTACCGCAGCAACACCACCGCAGTTTGAATGTGTCTGTATTTTGAATGTGTCTGTATTTCATAAATAATTTGTATCCCTTCTTCAAACTTGCAGTTTGATGTCTGAGGTAGAGGCTGAAATGAATTATGTGACTATGTGACTAACTGACTCACCCAGTTAACAACTATAAAATAAATATATACACATATTAATAAACATAGTAATCATCTAATGAAACAAATAACAGATACTTTCCACTACAACAATATTAACAACAAATGTGCAACTTCAGCATTTCAGGGGAGGCATAAGAAAAAATGCTTCATAGAAAGGATTGTCTGTGATACGAACAGCCTTCACAAAGGGAGGTAGTGTCAAAACAGTGACTGAGTTCAAGAATGTACAAGTCACACATTCAAGATGCACCTGTGGAAATACTGAGGACTGTAAATGTGTCAGTCAAAACAGCTGAATAAGAAGTGTGAACAAGTTGTAGCACCTTGGGAGTATTACCCCTTCTCTGTGGTACAACTTGTCTCCAAGGCACTATGTACAATTAGCAGATATATTAGTAGAGAATCTGTCACCTCATGCTGTCACGCCACACGTAAGACGCTGTCCGGTTGGATTATCAGCTAGAGCGTCTTCTGCGTGGAGACATGCGTGAATGGGCGTACCTTCGTTGAAGGTTGTGCGTCAGGCCTGGCAAGCCGGTACGTAAAAATCAACTGCCAATCATTAGCGGACCGGCGTTCTGCTGTGGCGACCCCTGACCGGGAAAAGCCGAAAGACACAAACATTAGTAGAGAATCCAGGAAGGCCCCTTGAGAAACACTTAGATGACATAACAACAACTTTCAAAATTCACTGTCCCCCCTTAACTCCCATTTATTTATGTATTTATTTTGCTATTTCAGGACCTGGTCTCACAATTATGAAAGGACCGTGCTATAATGGAGACTTCCTTTCAAAATCAAGAGTGAGGTGGGGTATGGGATAAGTTGTTAGGCAGAACCTGTAATCCATTCAACAAATAACGAACAACTAGGTACGCCATGCTGTCATTTTCAGCCAAAGTCTGTTTTTATGTATGTGATGCAGTTATTCTATTCCTAATAATGAAAACTGTAGTTGATGTTTAACATGTTTCTTACTCGGTAGGAATGCCAACATGGTTGTCTAACACTACATGCTTGCAGGGTTACACCCACTGTAGGTCTAGGAACAACTGAAAAATTATCTAAATTCTGGTTAACTGTTAGTACTGTCAGCCTTTATGGTAACAACTTGATTCCTTCTGGTAAGATTTTTCCCTATATACTGTTTACATCTATGTCTTCCCAACAATGCATTTTTATCTATCTATCTGTCTGTCTGATCTATCTTGACTGACTGTCTGTCTATCTATCTATCTACCTACATGATGGGGTCATCATCCAGACAGGTGTGAAGTTGGTTTCTGCTGTTGACAGCATCCTGGAAATGAGGGGCTTTTCTAGAAAGTCCTCTCTAACTCTGCTCCTGGTGGCTGCCGTGAGCAGTTGTGTCACTGCAGGGAATCCTACTCTCTTCACATACATTTATGTGTTTCCACACACATGCTAATAAGGGGTGCCATCTCTGGTTTGGGATCACCATGGCCATGTACCCCTGGTCTTGACCATTTGACTGCCATGCCAGACTTTAATTGCATAGTGGTGGTTGACCAACTAGACGCTACCTCTCCTTTCCCCTAGGATGGGTGAGCCAATGTCAGTCACTGACCTCCACCCTCCCCTGTTGGCTCTTCTAGCAAGTCACTGTCTGATCTCAGGGCATCTGAATCACAGTCACGGCTTTATCCCACTGTGGCACAAAAAAGGGCAAAGCCTGTTTTGGTAAGCTACATGACCCACCACTTGTTATGGGATGAAACTAATTACAACATAGGTTCATAGATTAGTACTAAGCTAACTGCCCTTGCAAGCCATTTGTCCCTTGTGAGACTCAAACCCTGCACCTTGTGTTTATAAGACAAACACCTTAACCATTAGGCCACCCTCCCAACCTTACAACATAGTGTTATATAGTACAGCATTAAAAAAATAAGAAAAATGCAGCTTTTGTGAAGAAAAGGTACATGAATGATTAGATACACTCTCAGAGCTACACAATATCATGTATATCAGAAGTTATGTGAAAGTATGTGGTCATTTAGAATCTGTTTTTTAATTCCCTTCCTCATTTTATGTCACCTGAGTTAACCTGTTCCGGCTTGAGAAGCAGCCACAGCCTAACCCAGCAAATAAATAAATAAACTTAACTAAATTCAGAACAATTCAGAACTACATACTCTTAATACACATTTATCAATGTGTGCAGAAAGACACGTTTGGAAAGAAATGACACTGACGTCCAAACCTAAGTCTACCCAATCAGGGTTATCTTCCGACTAAACACAGCCAAGCCACGGTATCATTAGAAGATGTACAAGGAATGGCTTACTGGTCAACTACGAGTCTATCTTGCACAGGCAGAACACGCTGGAGCTAAATACTCCACCCTTTCTCTTTTGCTAGTCTGAGAACAAATAGGTGTCCCACAATTCCTATACCCCTCCTTTTTAACCCCCCCTTTTTTTCCAAGTCTTCTTTTCTGACATGCGTGGTGACATGCTCACTGAGAACAGATAAAATGTGCTGTCACCTCATTCCTTCACTCCAACAGCTCACAGCTTGCATACTGCTATACATTTTTCTCTGGATCGAAGATTTCTGCTTCTCAGTATTTGTATAATTTTTTCCACTTTTGAATTGATACAGTTACGATAACACAGTTATGCTACACCTCGTACAAGCAAAAATAAAAAAAACAGTGCAGGTGGCAGGTGCTAGTAATTCAAGAAAGTAATCACCCATGGGTACACTTCCTGGTGACTTTCTCTATGGACTTCATGAGGCACTGAAACACTCAGCAGCTGCCTAGAAAAGAACTGACAGTCTCACAATTACAAGCAATTGTTGACTTCTGGTGGGTAGAGGGAGTGAAGATGGTACAGGATACTGTCCACTTCATGGCTAAACTTCCTGCTGAGGTCACTGCTGCTCTGTTGTAGGGACCATACAACTGCTCTAGAAAGCAGTCCAAAAGAAGTGATGTCGGTCTGCAGCTAAATTGCATGCATTAGAAATGCTACTGCATCAGTAATGCTTATGATGAGCATTTCCATTCCCTCAAGTATTTTACCCCTTCAATCATTAATGTCGTCTGATGCACGTATCACAACATCTCAATGCAGAAAAGATTTACTAGTGTACTGGACAACAGAGGTGATGTAATACTGGTTACCGTTTGGGTTAGTTTTATCCAGATTACATTTATCCATAGAACATCTGCTATAACCTTTACATCGGTATCATTTTCACAAAGATGCATAGGTTTTCTGCAGGTGCACAAGTTCCTTCCGACTCCCACAGACATGCAGTGGGTGAGCTGGTGTTCTTCAAATTACCCACTGGTATGCACAAACTGTGTGAGTGAATGAAAGTGTGTGTTCTGTGACAGACCAGTGTCCTGACTAGAAAGTGTTTCAATGCCTTGCACCTACTGGTCGCTTGGATAGGCTCTGGCATCCCCACAATGTGTAAAGGATAAAATACACTATTAGAAAACAGATGAGTGGATGGAAGTTTAATATCTACTGACTGCAGTGAGCACAGCCTTATGGTGGTTAATTAGCATGACACAGCACTTAGCCTAACAGATATAACAATGCACATAGAAACATAACATAATGGCATGAATACGGTTTGGTTTACCCAACCTTATCTGCCCATTAACTTAACAAAACAGATAAGCTCTAAGTAAAAGCTAACACACAGTTTTACTTCCTGATGTGCATATATAAAACTAAAAAAAAAATATCAGGACTATCCTACACCATCTTGAATTCCTCCAACAGCTTTGCCCCCATCACCTTTTCTGGATGCCTGTTCAAAGCATATTCAGACTTTACCTCTGAAGTCACCGTGCCACATTTTTAAAGTGTACCCCTTTGCTCTTGCACAAGATTTTCCTGCTGCACATATGCTGCCTTTTTACATACTGATCAATCTCACATTTTATTTTCCTTGAGAGTGTACATGTTGAGATAATATGTTTCACATGTACTGTGGAGCAGATCCTGTGCAATTCTGACAGATCTCCTCTGAAGAGCTTTACCCTTATATCTATGAAAAGATGTAGCATCCAGAACTGGAGTCTATATTACAGACAGTGGCTGATCAACTTCAAGGGCAGTTGGACAACTTTACTCTTTCAACTAGTAAAAACTCTCATAGAATCTTCATAGCTTCCCTTACCATATTCTTGTAATGATTTCCCAACTTAAAACAATTTTATAAAAATGTTTCACAGTTTCCCTATGCTTTTGTTGTTGAAGTTATTCATTAACCACTGTCATTCTTTTTCTGCCCCTGGAACTTAATCAATGAGTAATAATTCATGAAAGTCTCAACTACTTAACTGTCAGACCCCTACCATCACTTACTGTGCTAATAACAGACACTAACTTGAAAATATCTGCATAGCAGTAATTTTATTTATTTATTTATTTATTTTTATCATTTGTTAACCGGGAAAGTCCGACTTGGAATGAAGCCAATTTTCAGCGGAGGCCCGGGGAGAAAGGCTCCAGATGCATGTCTTTGTAATGTGGGAGGAAACTGGAGCACCCGGAGGAAACCCACACGAACGAAGGGAGGACATGCAGACTCCACACAGAAGGCACCCCAGCTGAGAATCGAACCGGAGAACCTCTTGCTGTGAGGCGACAACGCTACCGCTGCACCACTGTGCCATCTACTAATGACTCAACATCACTTACTATGAAACAAAGCCAAGTACATCTTCTAGCATTTAATCTTTTTGAGGATCACACTAACGAGCCAAGGTCACAGCACATTTTCAGAGCCTTCTGTCTCAAAGGCATACCTGGGTGTTACTAAAACAGTAACTTTAATATAAGTAAATGTACAGAGTACGGCAGGCTGTAGATACTGGTTATCAAGTAAATAAATGTGCATACGACAAATCAGAAGGGCAGATGTTTTCTCGGGGAAAGCCTGTTTAGGTACTTTACAGAAACGGCAAATTGTTGTACTAATGATAGTCATGTGATCCCAATGTAATGCGATTGTAGAGGGTCAGAAGGCCTTCCAAGAATCAGATGCGAGACTGTGATGGTCAAGGTGAATACTATGAAAAACATTGGTCTGGTGCAATCACAACTGAATAAAGGACTCAAACCAAATGCAAAGCTGTAAACTTTAACTGCACCAATGAAAGAAATCCAAACCACAAAGCAGCATATGGAATTCCTAAAGAAAGCCCTGCAAACTGCATTGGAAATATGTGGAAGATTGAACGCTTCATGAAGGGTTTGAGAGGGCTACATTTTTTTGAGGACTGAATGTCTTGGGCTCTGATATTACCTGCCAATCTGAATTTAATTTAACACCTTTAACAAAAACACCTTTACAACCTAACAAATTATGCGAAAAATCTATAGTAAATATTTATCAATTCTACTGACACCTTAAATATGTAATGAATGCAGACAGAGACTTTTGTAGGCACTGAAGCTGCTGTCGCATGCCAAAAAGAGACCACCTAGGTCAGCAGTGTAAATGAGACACCACACTTGGCAATGGCTTAAGCTATTACTTGATTGGGCTCAGTGCTGTGCATAATGCCATTTGCTTTGGTATAATACTTAACTTCATTCTGTTGCATCTAAATATTCTACTTGTACCCCGCAGAAGTGCTGGTTTAAATTTAATGAGTAGCTTGGACTACTGACCAACCATAAAGTGCAGCATGACTTTCTGCTTATATACAATACAATGGTTCCACTTTCCAGTCCTGTGTGAGAGCAATACCTGATCTTTGACTATAGTATAGTGTAAGCATGTATGCAGCCTTGTACTTCTGCAGACAGATGGGATTTTAATTGCATGGGGCTGAATTTATGTAGTAAACAAAACTGCTGCTAAATCCCACACATTGGAAGTATAAATGAACAAAACAGAATCAGTGACTCCAACCGTTGCGTAGGGATTACTGCACAAAAAGGTGGAGGAGAAATGTAGTCTCTAGTTTTTTTTTTTGTTTTGCATGTGTTAACCATGTAGATGAAATAGTCTTCAGACCCTTGTCAGCCATGGCCTGGGCAACTTGGACATGGACAGATACTAGGTGTGTGTGTATATATATATATATATATATATATATATATATATATATATATATATATATATATATATATATGCATACACATATATAGTTTAAAGAAGCTGGAGTACATGCACAAAACTAATACAAATATGGGGAGAATATGTAAACATCACATAGACAATGACAAGAAGTTAGGAATGAACCCTGGACTCTGGATCTATGAAGCAAAGATTAACAAGGGAGCCGTCATGCTGCCTTCCCAGTTAAAAGTATCCACAACAATAGAAAGGACAAAGTATGCTGAATGTAAAACAAGGCCTTTAGGTTCATAAGAACATTGATGATACCTGCCATTACTTCCTTTTCCAGGGCACTATGATGATATGAGGTGGTACCATCTGTGCCAGTTAGAGTAGTACAGTGCATGTGTAACATATGCCAGCATAGCTAGCTGGCGTTTTGTAAATAATTTTATGTAATTTATCATAATGATTTGTACAGATGCTTGCGTTAAAAATGTATTTGTAAAGTTGCTTGTGTTAAAAATGCATCAACAGTGGGTCCTGTTGGACAGAAAAAAGATATACATGTATTTCAGACAATATTATTATAACTGATTAAGTGTGTATGTTTTAACAGAGAATTCTGGAAGGGAAGAGGTTAATTTCAGTCCAGCTAATTTTAAAAAATAGGTTGAAAAATAAATAGGTTGGTTTACACCATAAAGATTTTATCTTTCAGGTCTGATTGCAGCCACAGACAAAAATGTCTGGAAAATCAGGACTATAACTGTTACTGTATAGTCCTTAGGGGTGAACTAATTGCTACCCTGGAAGGATGGAGGTTTTCGAAATTGTTTTACAGCTTTCAGATGCTGCAACAAATCTTAGTAAAGCTCTGAGTATGTATTGTACCAAAGTCAGATAACCAGATGTGATGTCATTCTATAACCAGCACTGAAATGATTTTTTAGATATTAGTGAGAGATATTCCTGAACTCTCGCAGCAGCACTTTGTTTTTTGGAACCTGACAGGAAAGATCTCTCACAGACATCTCACACAACCTCACACCTCACCTTGCCTTGTTGTAATATGCAACTCAGCACTTTATCTTGCCTTGCTTTAGTAAGTAACCAGGGAACAGTAATTTATTAGTCATGAAAATATAGTGAGATTAAGTATTGTTTTTCCTGCATATGTGTCAATCTATCCAACTGTGTTATTTGTTATATCTCTTGTGATTGAAACTCTGGTGTTTACTGTAACTAGACATTCAGTATTCTCATGTTTTCTAGTTTATTATTTATTATTAATTAGTTCTATACTTTTCATTGTGGCTGATCCTTTAGAGAATACTTTTAACATCTTGAGAGTACTTATGCTCATTTTAGTGACATTGTGGCTGCTCCTGAAAGCCTTACTGCATTGGTCAAACTCTACTATTTGTATTAGTATTAATTTTACTCAGTACAATTGGGTACCCTTTGTGGAGCCTTAGAGTAGCTGACTGGTGGCAGCATAATTACCTCATAGTCTGGGCAGAGAGGGCACAGCTGGTAAATATGTGCCAGCCTTTCCTAGGTGTGTGTGTGTGTGTGTGTGTGTGTGTGTGTGTGTGTCTGTGAAAATCAAATATCCAAGTGTGTGTCTCGGCTACTTGGAACAATAACACAGACCTCCAAAGTGGTCAGTGTGGAGTCTTGTTTTTGGCCTGGACAGAGAAAGAGAGTCCAGCCCCAGGTGTTGAGTGTGTTCCCTGTGTGCTCTCAAGGGATATCGTGCTTGGTGCAGACAGCTTAATCTGAAAGTACTGTATGAATCCATTTTTGCTCTTAGTGGCTTGTCCCTCACCGGTGTCAGTGGTGAGGATTGAGGCTCCTTGATTACTGACCTGAAGTACGGACTGTCACAGGCACTATACTATTCCACACTAGAAAATATCCTATGTACCTTATGCTAATGTACTGCAATGTGCACTTAAATTACATTTACATGTAAAGTATGTGGCAGCACAGAGAATTAAGGCTACAAGCAGTTAGTGTTAATGAACTGCTTCCTGTAGTTTAAGGCTCAATTTCCTCAGCTTCACTTTGCCTATGGTGTGACTTGGAGTCACTTAACTAGACAGTGCTGAGTCTGAAAAAGGCCAACATCGATCAATATTCTATCACAGTTGAAAATGCAAATAAATGGACAACCAAGAAGTAATGTAGATGACAGATACTATGTAATGCTGGCATGGTATGTCAAAATGCTACTAGATTAATCTTTGTATACAATGCTAATTATACCTGTACAACTACCAAGCAAATAGGTAAAAAGAAAAAGAAAAAAAAGCTTCTCAGGTGTTAAAAGAAAAACATGTCTGATTTGCTCCTCCACCAATCAACCACCTACTCCCCATCCCCAATCAAATAAATCTATGGGGCACATTTTTCATCGCAGAATGAAATACACTTCATTTTGTAAGCACGTATTTTCTAGACATGTTTGTCTGATGATGCCTAGTGACACTCCTAGCAGGCTTTGGATATGGCTGTTCATCTTGTTCCTGCTGGTCATGCAGTGTTAATCTGCCCTCCAAGTGTCACTTTGCTCATTGGTTTCCTTAAAATGAAAATAAGTATATACAAATGAAAAGGCAGGCTATCCCGTCTATGATAGTAAAAATAAAAGTTGTTATTTAGCCGTTAGCAAGATACCCCCCCCCCCCCCCACTGCAGGACTAGCACATTTCATACAGAATGTAGAACTTAGTTCCCGCATCGCTGCATCTTAGCTATCTGACATGCTGTGAGCCCAAATAAAACACAGCACAGCATAAAGAATTGTGTTTTTCTACGGCTAGCTGAGACATCACTGATGCTTGCAGCTGGAAACCAGAATTAAACCTTCTAGGGCAGATGAAATTATTTCCAGTACCTGACATAAAATGCTGGTTCAGCTGGACTGCCAGTGTTTTTAAGGTTGACAGGGAAAACATACCTCAAGTGTTATCAAAAGAGTGACCCTCTCCTCCAACCTTCAGGATTAGTAATTCTTTGAAAGTGTAACTGCTCACTTTGGTTTTTAAGTTGCATTTAGCCAGTATGACATAATGAAACTAAGGATGTTTCATAATTCCAAAAGGTTTAACATAAGGGCAGGGAAGAGTGTGGAGACATAGTAGTTAACCAGTTAAATAAAACTACATTGTCAAAAGATACATCAAGCGGGATGATAACAAAAGAAGTAAAGGATCTGACAGTCTTAAGAAACAATAACTGAAGGCAACCCAGTGCGTATGAGAGACTGAAACACATTAGTCAAATGTTGCAGGAAACAAAAAGCACACGTAGCAGATCAAAGGTCCTCTGTTTAATTCAAGTGTGCAGCCCAGTCTCATAATATATGCTGTGCCCGGCTTTGCTTTGGACTCTTCATCACAGAAAGAAAGTAAACAAAAGTTAGCACATTAAAAAAATGTTGCAAAATAATTAAAATTCTGAGATGTTTAAAGTAAAGGAAAACTAGACATCCTGACACAGAAAAGGGGAGGCGGTGTGGGAGATATGGAACACAAGTGAATTAAAAAGAAAATGAGCAGAAATGAAACAGAAAGGCACTAGCTCAGAAGAAATGTAAGTAGCCTCTGAGAGATGGTAGCGGATTCAAAAAGTGTGAGGGAATTTAAAAATATATGCAACAAATGTATGAAATTCTAAAGGGAAGCAGAAAATAAGATCCAAAAGCATAACCTTTTATGCTTCAACATCCACAGGAAACAGCACAGTTGCCATGCTAGTGGTTTATAAAGGGATCACAAGCAAGTCATCATACCCCAGTTTATCAGAAGTCATACTGAATGAAGCAAAATGCTTAGAATGAACTTCAATAACTGCAGAAATCAACGTTTGTTTGTTGCAAGGCGTGAGTGGACGTCATACTCCATATCCTCCCATGTGGTCAGTTGTGGATGGTGCTGCAACTGGCCTGTACAATATTTTTGTAAAACACCAAAAGACTAAAATGAAGCAAAGTTTCCATGTCAATGTCTGTTACCAACACAAAACACATATCACCCGTCCATTTTCATGCAAAACACATCTATGAATGGGAAACAGAACATTTACCCAAGGATTGCACCCTGTATATTAATTGACAGAGGAAGTTTCTAAATGCTTTATTCCAAGTATGGGTCCCCTCAAATTATGGTACAACCCCAGTTATTCTAATTAGGGGTATATAACTATCATCCATGAATTGGGTAAGACCAATCTATAAACAAATGGGATATGTTATTGAGAACAAAAAGGGAAATTGGCTAGGCTTAAAATGGCCCACAAGGGCAGCTAGCCTGGTACTTACCTATGACCCTATGAACAAGAACAGCAGTACCATACCAAACAAAAGGCATGCAACATAGCATGAAAACCAAATATGTTCTGATTCTAAGTATTCACTTACTGCACTGCACTGGTGACATAAACCGCACTAAGTCAACTCTTTCCGAATGAAACACAGGGTGGACTTCATAGTGACTAAATATAATATACTAATAACACTGGGAAAACACCACTGCTAATATAAAAATGAAGCCACAAGATTTCCTTCACAAAAAAGAAAGGAGTGTCAGAGAAGGAAACAGCTGCAGATGAATGAATTGAATACGAAGAGCTACTCCACCTACAGTGAACTGTTTAAGCCAAAACTCATTGTCTTTTTGTTTGTGTTTTTCTGTGGCCATAAATGATGGAGAAAGTGAATGCCACACTGCACAAACTTCTATAAGCAGTCAGCACATCAAACAGAAAGAGAAACTGCTGACAGTTGGCAGTTCCAACATGCACCAGGTGAATGAAGAGTAGTACTGGATAAAGAAATTAAGACTGCGTGACAGCGAGAGACAGAGATCAAGAGGGAGTGAGAGCGAACTTGTGTGCGTGAATGTATGTATGAAAGCAGAGGAGACTGTGTGTGAGAGAGAGATCGAGAGGCAGAGTAAGAGAAAGACAGCGAGTGACATCGATCTTGTGTGAGTGAATGTGTGTATGAAAGCAGAGGAGACTGTGTGTGAGAGAGAGATCGAGAGGCAGAGTAAGAGAAAGACAGCGAGTGACATCGATCTTGCGTGAGTGAATGTGTGTATGAAAGAAGAGGAGACTGTGTCTGTTTATGTATGTGTGAAAGCAGAAGAGACTGTGTATGTGTGTATGGGAAAGAGAATGGGCTGTATGTAAAACTGTTGTGTTTCACTTGTTTATTATTTTTTAAGCACTATTATTATTTTTTATATATATCTGATGTAAAATGCTTCCTCCAACACCATTAACATAGACTACAGCAACTATGAAACATTAAGTGGAGGAACTATTTTACATCAAAAATATATTAAAAAAATAAAATAGTACTTAAAAAAATACATAATTAAGCAAAACACAACAAGTTTACAGCGAGCCCGTTGTCTAAGCACAATAATGCCTCCGGGATATGTGTTAATGTGTAATTAATGCCCTTCCAGGGGTGTAGGGCCTCACAACACTCCTGGGTGGGCATTAATAACATATTAACACACACCCTGTTGGGCATTATTACTTGCGTAGACCAACAACAGCACTGGATCAAGAAGACAGCCATGGCAAAACATAAAGAATGGTTTGTGAAAAATAACTGGGTTTTGTCCTAAGTAAAATGCAACAAGACTTCACTATACATGTAAATGGCACATGCTGCCTGACACAGCACTTTCATTAAACTGTAAGAAAAGGACTTCTGTACTTTACATTTGCAAATTGCAACCTTTATTTATAATGGAGACAAAGGTATTTGCAGTTTACTTATCTGGAACAGGTATATGTACTGTACACAATCTATCTATGGGTCTTGAAATGCCAAAAACTGTTGCCATGGTAGTCAGAATACTGCTGATGTTGTAGCACACCTTGTAGCTGGAACTGAGTAATTTTTCAGGAAACCTAAACACTTAAGAGGTTAAAGTTTGTTGAAAAAGAAATTAGTCTAAAGAGACAGCAGCCTGTGGAGTTACAATGTGGTAGTACCAACCTTTTTCAGCATAACTTTGCTGATGGAGCAAACTGGAAGGAGAGCTGAAAAGCAGCCTGTCAGTTTGCAAAGTGTTGGAATGGTGGCTGAGAAATGTAACCATTTAATTTCTAGGTTCTCTTTGTTATTTGATATTTGTTGCATCTACTTTGTTATTTTCCCAGTACCTCTTTTTTTTGTTAATTGTACTGAACTAGACTAAATAAAAAATAAAAATAAAACAGGTGCAAAGATTCTTGTTTACTGCAGTGCAGCAATGTTTATTCTACTAATGGACACACCTTTAAAACTGTTAGTGCAAAAAATCTGGACCAAGTCTAAAATAATGGAGAAAGGCCTAAAATGGGGGCAGATTTTAAATACTGCCTTTATAAATTTAAAAAGTTGCTAGAATAACAAGATCTGTGTTAGCATGTATTTTTTCTAGGATATGAAGTCTGAAACTCAAATGTATGTAATTTTTTAATGATTTCAATTCCCAGTGTTTTGCTAGAAAACCACAAATTTTATGAGGAATAGATCAAAAATTCAAGGGAAAAATATGGATATTCTGCAAAATTCTGGACAGTTGACAGGCATGCTAATGGGTCTTGACTCTGATTAATGAAATGCTAGCAACAGCTGATAAACCAAGATGAATTATCTGTAGCATGTTTGTACATCTTAAAGGGCCAGTAGAAAAGAGCTAAATGTTTTCCCTTTCCTATGCCTGCTCCCTGGGTCTCTCGCAGGAAAACTTCTCCCTTCTCCTTAGGTGTAACACACATGACTGATCCAAATCAGGCTGTAGTCTATGCATGAACTGAAGGAAACCCTGGGCCAACGTAGCTCAATCCTTGAGAGGAAGACTTGCTCAGTGTGATGACTTTGCTTTCATCTATTGTACCCTGTTTGCTAACAATATATATATATTTTTTTTAGTAGCTGAACTACCTCAACTGTAAGATGACTAAATCCTAGACTTAGGCCTTCCATTCTCAATTCATCTCATTAGTGTTGTTTGCATTTGCTTATTTGCCTGTCACAATTCATTTATCTTACGACCCCGACTGCAATGGATTGCCTCTTCGGACTGGATTGTTTTGAAGTACACTCAAGTGCCCCTGATGCTTCCAAACAAGTGGATCCATTGGTTAGAAACATTCAGCAATTTTCTAGATTATATTGAAGAACTTCATCCCAACAAACAAAAGCTTCTGGTTAACTACATCTCTCCTTCAGTATATGAAGTCATTAGTGAATGCCCTCCCTATGAAGCAGCCATCGATACCTTACAAAAGCTGTACATATAGCCTGAAAATGAAATCCTCCCTCGTCATCAGTTGGCTAGCTCCAAACAGGAAAGTGGCCAAACTCTTGATCAGTTTGCCCAGAAATTAAATTCATTGGCCAAAGACTGTAACTTCAAAGCTGCCACAGCTGAACACTACTGAGATGATACTATGAGAGATGCATTCATCAGAAGTATTCAATCAAGTCACATATTGACAATGTCTGCTCAAACAACACACTTCAAACTTCCAAAGTGCCTTTGATCTAGCAAGATCATTGGAAATGGCCCATGCACAGTCACAGCCCTATCAGAACTCTGTCTTGTCACCCTGTGGTGCCTCCTCGGTCAACGTTGGAAAGAGTAACCCATATACCATTTGCCTACCATCTGTTGAAGATGATATATGTGCTGCTGTTAATTCAAAGTACTACTTTTGTGGTCCGAACAGACATCCACGATCAGGTGAGTTATGCAGAAAATGCAGTAAGAAGGGTCACTTTCAAAGGTATATTTGTCTGGTTCTGGAATTAAACAGTCAGCCTCGCCGAACCAATCTCTTTCTTAAATCATCACTGCAGTGGCTCCAGGGTGCTTATCAAGTGCAGTTGCAACTTTATCAGTCAATGTAGTCGAACTACACATTCTAATAGATACACTGAACTCAGAAAGTTATGTGGCACCTTCCGTGTTTCATAAGTACGGTTGGCCTGTGCAAAACTCCCAAAGTAGAATTACAATAGCAGCTACTCGGCTTTACACAAAGTCACTGTCTTATTTCCATGCACTGCAACAGTACAGTTTATCACAATTACAAAATATACATTTTACCTAATCTCTGCACTGATATTCTATTGGGTCATGACTTCTTCAAGCTGCACCCAAGGGTAGAAATTCCTTTCGGAGGAACCAAACCCCGGTGTGCTCTCAGCGGATTAATCGCTGCTCAGATCAAAGCTCCACAACTCTTCCAGCATTTATCACCAGACTTCAAGCCTATAGGAATGAAATCTAGGCAACACAGCCCTTCAGACAAGATCTTTATAGAAGCTGAGATCAAACGATTGATAGCCAAAGTCATAATTAAATCCTCTAACTCACTGTGGAGAACCCAGGTTCTGATCACTGCAAATGGAAGGCACAAAAAGTGGCTGGTCATTGACTACAGTCAAAGAATAAATCATTTTATGCATCTTGATGTCTATCCTCTTCCAAGAATAGATGACATGATTGAAAAAGTGGCACTTTACAATGTATACAGAACTTTGGATCTAAAAAGTGCTTACCACCAAATACCAGTAAGAGATGATGAGAAACAATACACCATCTTTCAGGCTTGTGGTAGACTGTCCGTTCCATTGTATACCATTTGCCTTGACTAATGATGTAGCCTATTTTCAGCACACCATCAATGAAATAATTGTGTTTGAGCAACTGCATGATATTTGCTTACATCGATAATGTTACTATCTGTGGAAAAGATAGGGATGATCATGATAAGAACTTGCAGAGATTTTGTGAAGCTGACAAATGATATGGTCTAATGTTCAAGATGAAGAGAACATAATAGCAGCTACTAAAATCAAGATATTGGGCTACAAGGTATCTAAGGGGTTAAACAAGTCAGACTGCGAGACACTAAAGCTTGTGCAAAAACTGCCCCTCCCTCAAGACCTCCAGTCTCAATGAAGAGTAGTGGGGATCTCTGCCTACTATTTACAGTGGATTTCACATTTTTTGGATAAAATTCACTCTCTTGTACACAATATGACCTTCCCGCTGCCTAAAGCTCTGGTGGATACATTTGAAAATATTAAAAAAGAGCTTGAGAATGCTGCCACCTCTACAGTCCCACTAGTAGTGGAAATGGAAGCTTCAGAATTCGCTATTGCTGCCACACTAAACCAGCAGGGAAGGCCTGTGGCCTTTTTCCTCTAGGATGCTGTCACCATCTGACAGGTATCATTCAGCTGTTCAGAAGGAAGCATATGTAGTGGGTGAATCATTTTTTAAAATGGAAGCACTTTCTACTGGGAAATCATTTTAAGCTTGTTACTGACCAATGATCAGTCACCTTTATGTATGACAATCAACAGAGAGGAAAGACAAAAAATGATAAAATAAAGCACTGGAGAGTCAAGCTTTCACCATTTCACTCCCACATCATTTATTGGCCCGGGAAGGAGAATCTGACGGCTGATGTCTTATTGGTGTGTGTTCTAGCTCATTTCCCTCTCTTGTTGACTTAAGGTTTTTACATGACTCGTGTCATCCTGGTGTTGCCCACTTGATGCATTTTACACGATCCAAGAATCTTCCATTTTTTCTCAAGGAGGTATGAAGCATAACGTCAAATTGTTCTGTATGTGCAGAAGTAAAGCCATGTTTTTACCATCCTACAAACACCAGGCTCGTAAAAGCTACCCAACCTTTTGAGAGATCGAGCATAGATTTTTAAGGGAGCTTTTTCTTCCACAACACGCAGTCAGTATTTGCTTACTATTACTGACGAATATTTAAGGTTCCCTTTTGCTTTCGTTTGCCCAGACATGACTTCACAAACTGTAATTGCCTGCCTATGCCAACTATTTTCACTCTTTGGTATGCCAGCTTAAATTTACTTAGACCACGGCACCTCTTTTATGGCTAATGAATTATGGACTTTTTTGCACACCAAAGGAACTGCAACCAGTAGGATCACCCCTTACAACCCCCAAGGTAATGGTCAAGTCAAGCGTCTAAATGGTACACTTTGGAGGGTCATTACTCAGGCTTTAAAAATGCCCATGGAACAGTGGGAAGATGTTTTGCTCAAAACTCTCCACACGATCTGATCTCTACTGTGCACAGCCACCAATGCAAAGCCACTTGAAAGGTTATTTCAATACAACTGCAGATCCACCAGTGGCACTGCACTTCCAGTTTGGCTCACATCTCCTGGCCCTCTGTTGCTTCGAAATAATAATAGGTTCTCGAAGTATGATCCATTAGTGGAGGAAGTGGAACTCCTGCATTACAATCCTCAGTATGTACATGTTCGACTTGCCAATGGAAAACAGGAGACCATTTCCATCTGGCAAATAGCACCCAGGGGTAAAGATAACTCTGAACTGCCACATCAAACTACTAATCATCCTCAACAGCAAAACAGCACAGCAAAGCTTAATATCAGAGCTTTGTCCGGCTAACATCTACCTGAAATCAGCTGGACATATAAGTGAATTTAAGTACACTTGTATCTGCTCTTTTGCATATAGAACTGTATTTAATTTATATATTTGTGTTTTTCACTGAATATTAACTCAACTGAAGTTGTGTCTGTCTCTCTACAGAGTACTTTTTAGAATTTCTGTGTAGCCATTGATAGCAGTGGGGGTAGTTTCAGCTCATCACTGACATTCTGTCTTGCCTGATATAAGTGGTACATTTTGAGTTATCTCTGCTTAATATAAGAGCTTTGGTCGGCTAACATCTACCTGAAATCAGCTGAATGTATAAGTGAATTTAAGTACACTTTTATCTGCTCTTTTGCATATACTACTGTATTTAATTTATTTACTTGTGTTTTTCACTTGAATATTAACTCAACTGAAGTTGTGGCTGTCTCTCTACAGTTAGTTCCCCACTCACCCTCCCTGTTCTTGTTTAGGTGTTAATGTTGGTGGCTTTGAAATTGCCCACCCCTCTTGTAGATTTGTATTTGGATACCCCTTCTGGGCCCATCTCATTTGCTCACTCAACTGAGTGCAGTGAGATCATATTCTGATTTCAGGCACTCCTACTGTTACAAAGAGAGCATTTGGGAAGGACAACCCCTGTAGCCTCTTAATCCTGCTCTGTTCCCTCCCTCAAAAAAAAAAATAAAAAAAAAAAATATATATATATATATATATATATATATATATATATATATATATATATATATATATTTTATTCAGCTGCTCTTACTTTAACTGTCTTAGTTGCTCTTCTGCGTGCAGTTATCTGTTCAGTCGCTTTTACTCTGCACTTATTATTGCTTGTTAGTAGCCTTCTAATTTACTGCCTTCTGCACTTGTTTTTTAGTCATTTAATTTAATTGCATTTATTTGAACTGTATCTGCCGTAGTGTTGCTACACACTCGGGTGTGCTGGCCTGCACTACAATTTGAATTGTATTTACTGCTGTTTCAGCTGCTTTTCTGTAACAAAAAAATAAATAAAAATTCTAAGCTTGTTTACTGCCTTTCCTGTAACTAGTCAAGTCCAGATACAGACTTGCTGTATCCAGGACTGTTGGTAAGCTTCTGAGCCCCCCAAGCCTTTCTGTGTTGGAGGGAAGCCTTCTAGCTTGTCAGTGGGAGTGGTAAGCACTAGCTAGCTATCTACCATGGGAAGAGTGGGTTTTGGCCGTTTGGGCAGTTTTTCCATCTCTTTCTACTTTCTGGTTAAAAGCCGGTTTGCATTTGGTCCCTGCCTTTCCTATAACTAGTGTAGTCCAGGTACAGATTTGCTGTATCCAGGACTCTTTGCAAGCTTCTGAGCCCCCCAAGCCTTTCTGTGTTGGAGGGAAGCCTTCTAGCTTATCAGTGGGAGTGGTAAGCACTAGGTAACCTATCTACCACAGGAGGAGTGGTTTCTGGCCCAGAAATGATAGTTTATTAGCCATTTGGGAAGCTTTTCCATCTCTTTCAACCTTTTGATTTAAAAGTCTGTGTTTGTGCTTGTTTCCTGCCTTTCCTGTTACTAGTCTAGTCCAGGTACAGATTTGCTGTATCCAGGACTCTTTGCAAGCTTCTGAGCCCCCCCCCAAGCCTTTCTGTGTTGGAGGGAAGCCTTCTAGCTTACAAGTGGGAGTGTTAAGCATCAGGTAGCCTATCTACCACAAGAGGAGTGGTCCCTGGCCCTGAAATTGTAGCTATTGGCTGTTTGAGCAGTTTTTTTTCCATCCCTTTCAACTTTCTGGATTGAAAGCCGCACTTGTGCCTGTTTCCCGCCTTTCCTATAACTAGCCTAGTCCGGTTACAGAGTTGTTGTATCCAGGATTCTTAGTAAGCTTCTGAGCCCCCCAAGCCTTTCTGTGTTGGAGGGAAGCCTTCTTGCTTATCAGTGGGAGTGGTAAGCACTAGGTAGCCTATCCTCCACGGGAAGAATGAGTTTTGGCCCAGAAATTGTAGTTTATTTGGCCATTTGGGCAGTTTTCCACCTCTTTCAACTTGCTGGCTTAAAAGCCTACGTTTGTACTTGTTCCCCGCCTTTCCTGTAACTAGTCTAGTCCAGGTACAGATTTGCTGTATCCAGGACTCTTTGTACGCTTCTGAGCCCCCCAAGCCTTTCTGTGTTGGAGGGAAGCCTTCTAGCTTATCAGTGGGAGTGGTAAGCATTAGGTAGCCTATCTACCATAAGAGAAGTGGTTCCTGGCCCAGACATTGTAGCTATTGGCCATTTGGGCAGTTTTTTTTCCATCTCTTTCAACGTTCTGGTTTAAAAGCCGCACTTGCGCTTGTTTCCCACCTTTCCTGTAACTAGCCTAGTCCAGATACAGAGTTGCTGTATCCAGGACTGTTGGTAAGCTTCTGAGCCCCGCAAGCCTTTCTGTATTGGAAGAAAGTCTTCCAGCTTATCAGTGGGAGCAGTAAGCACTAGGTAGTCTGTCTACCATGACAGGAGAGGTTCTTGGCCCAGAAATTGTAGTTTATTGACCATTTGGACAGTTTGTCCGTCTCCTTCAACTTTCTGGTTTAAAAGACCACGTCTGTGCTTGTTTCCCAGCTTTCCTGTAACTAACCTACTGGGTAGCACTAGAAAGCCTTAAACTGATACCAGCCTTCTAGCTTAGAAGAGAGACTTTGGAGTGATTAAGTATCAGTTTTCTGTACTTTCTTGCTGTACATAACTGTTTTCTGCCTAAACGCTGATTTTCCAGTGTTTATTGTGATTTAAAAGCTTGTTTTTTTCACATATTGTACTTATTTGACTGCCTGCACTTTTAAAAAGTTGTTTTTTGTTTAAATAATTTGTTTAACTTTTGTAGGCTACAAACTGAAGACAGCCTTTTCTGATCGTTTGTAGTCATTTAAATCAGTTTTAAGTGTATTTTTTACTATTTTTGCCTTATCTTTTCAAAAAAAAAAAAAAAAAAAAAACATTCCTTGTTTCCCGCCTTTCTAAGCTAGTATAGTCCAGTTTTCAGGCAAGTGCTGAATTCAGGGCTGTGATACTAGTTTCTGAGTTGCCCATACCTTACTTGGATAGAAGGAAGTTTCTCTGTTCACCTGTGAGAGAGGGGAGCTTTGAGCAACCTATCTGTCCCTGGAGGAGTTATTCCAGCCCAGACGTTAGTAGTTTATAGGCCATTTTGGGCTCATTTCTATCTCTTTCATTTCCCTACTATAAAAACTGCGTTTGTGCGCACTGGGCAGTGCAAGTTAGCTACGGTTAAATTACTCCCGGCTCCACTAAGTCTCCTCTTCAGTTTTTCCCTTGAAACTAGTCTAACTCTCAAACTAAGCACTCAAAAAGCATCTTACAGCCCAGCACTTGCTCAGACCTAATAGCAAGCACTAATATACCCTGACAATGATTGCCCAGCAGGGCAAGGCTCTTTATTCACCCCTCACCAACCAAGCGACTAAGCAGCTCACCCTTCTATTCAGGCATGACCAAAGGGCAACTTCAGGTGCACTCACCAGTCCAGCTGGTGAATCTGGGTATCCTGAGGCAATGTTACAACTGCCTCATGTACACAGACAACCCTCTCCTCCTACCACAAAACAATAACATATGTGAGAGATGCAATTATATAGCCAAACTGGAAGCTAAGCTGTCTCCACCCAAGACTGGAACAGACAGTCAAGAGGAGAAGGTTAACACTTGCACCACACCTCCAGCTGCACACAGACCTACTAAAACAGCACTGGCAAAAAATACACATAAATACACAAAATCATACTCGGAGGATCTAAATAAAAACCTGCAAAAGCATCAGAGACCTCCAAAGCAGACACCCAAACAACCTGCACTTCCCGTCACAAACCAGGCAACACATAAAACACAAAATCAGTGTGCCCCACAATCACAGCCCTTAAGGTGAAATAACATACCTAACACACTAGTAATAGGTGACTCTATAGTAAGGCACACTGACGTCCCACTCACTTGGCTGGACAAGCAGAAGGTTACTGTTAGCTGCCTGTCGGGTGCCAGAATCTGCCACATAACTCAAGCACTCAGGTCACTCCAGAACAAGTACAAATATGACTCTGTCATTGTTCATGTTGGTGTGAATGACCTGAGATGTACCTCCTTGGACTGCATGAAAACAGACATGGAAGAGCTCTCTGATCATGCAGCCCAGGCTGGTATGACCATGACCCTGAGTAGCATCCTGCCCTCATCAAGAATGATACCTCAGTATAAAGAAAAAATTATCAATTTCAACAATTGGCTAAGCTTCTGGTGTCATTCAAAGGAGATCCAGTGTCTGTCAGCCTGGGATGACATGCTCGACAAGCCGCATTGCTTCGCAAGAGACGGCTTGCATCTGTCACCCCTAGGCTTTCGAATACTGGCCGAGGTTCTTGCTGCCCCATAGTGCCTTTTTTAGACAAAGCTCAAAAGTCAAACCCACCTCCATAAACAGCACAATTAACAACAAACTGAGGGTTATGCTACTCAATGCCAGGAGTATAAATCTCAAAATGCACACGCTCAAAGCACTCTTCAGTATGGAGAACGTCGACATCTGTGCAGTAACTGAAACCTGGTTCAAGGCTCCAAAGAGCACCCCAGCACTACCGGGCTACAACTCATACCACACGTTTCAGCCACAGAACATAGACCGAAACACAAAAGGAGGGGGTGTATACATATTCATCAAGTATACCTACACCTCCAGGTTAGTGGCGCAGCATGATACCTCTGAGATCATCCATGTGCAACTAACATCAGGCAAATCTGCAATGCAAATTATGGCCTGCTACAGATCACCCTCCATGACCCAGGACTACCACTCCACCTTTCTGGAAACACTGGAAAACATGAAGGTCCTACCGAAAACCCTGATATTGGGCGATTTCAATTACCCTACCATTCACTGGGAAAACTACTCAAGTACAAATTCCCAGGCCCAGCGCTTCCTGGAATTCATCAACTCAAATACCCTGGATCAGCTGGTAAACTCCCCTACCAGAGGTAAAAACATATTGGACCTGGTCATCACCAACATGGGCGACAGGTGTTCCACATCGGAGGCCAACCCATCACTGGTTAGATCAGACCATAAACTAATCACTCTGGATGTCCACACCCCATCACCACCCCCAACTAAGGAAACCACAGTAAAAAACTTTTCTAAAGCAAACTTCACCTTACTTAAGACAGAGGTGTACGTTTCACAGCTCCCACGCTAAAGGATAACGCTGCCCAAGATGCAGAAACCTTTACAAACGCACTCTATGGGCACCTACAAGGATGCATGGATCGTGCCATCCCTAGCAAAACCAAGACTCACTCCTCTAAGAGAAGGAAACCAGTTTGGTGGACCCCTGCAATAAACAGGCTATACAATAGAAGGAAGAAACTAGTTCAGAAAAAAAGCAAATCCCAAGAAGGAAAGACATCCCTGATTAGTATCAGTAAGAAACTAAGGTCCCTCATGAAATCATCCAAGGCTAACTTCAAAAGAAAAATAGCCAAGGATTCAAAAGATAACCACAAAGCCTTCTTTAGCTATGTTAAGAATCTAAGTGGTAACTCGCAGTTTTGCACTGACCTAGTGCAAAATAGCACAAAATATACTGAACCTACTGATATTGCCAACATCCTGGCAGATAGATTCAGTGAAAACTTCACCCCCCTCTCACCTCCAAAAGGGCCTACAACAATACCGGAAAAGTGTAGTGTCCCAAAAATCACAGACACACAGGTGAAAACAGCCCTTTCAAAAGCCAAAAACACAGCGTCAATGGGACCAGATGGTGTCCCAGGCTGCGTCTTGCACGAACTACAGAATGAACTAACCCCCCACCTAAACACACTGTTCAACCTCAGCCTCTCCACAGGCTATGTGCCCATAGAATGGCGCACAGCAATGGTTATTCCTCTCCACAAAGGAGGGGCCACAACTGACCCTGTTAACTATCGCCCCATAAACCTGACTAGCCTGATCTGCAAGGCTACGAAGTGCATCATCATGGAACTCATTAACAAAGACATTGGGAACCTCCAAACACTTGACCTGACCCAGTTCGGCTTTGTTAAGGGCAGATCATGCCTACTAAACCTGGCTGACTTCTTCGAGACAGTCACCAAGGCCATAGACGAGGGAAAGGTGGTTCACACAGCCTACCTTGACCTCGGCAAGACTTCCGACACCATTCCCCATTCGGGTATTACAGAAAAACTCACCAGCTTGAACATAAACTCCTACATCACGAGATGGGTTGCCAACTGGCTTATAGACAGAACTCATATGGTAAGAATAGTGGGCTCCAGGTCCAACTCTAAACCAGTCACAAGGGGTGTCCCGCAAGGCTCGGTCCTGGGACCCCTACTATTTGGCATATACTTCTCAGAAGTACAGGCAAACACAGGAGGACTATGGCTAACCAAGTTCGCTGATGACTGCAAACTGGGAGCCATAACTGACTCTCCGGCTGACACGGACATCCTCCAAAAGGGCCTTACTGAGATGGACACCTGGTGTCAAAGTCATGGCCTCAAGCTAAATGCCAGAAAATGCATAGTCATCCCATTTGGGAAAAACCAAACACCCATGAATTACCACATAGGTGGCAGCCCCCTTAATACAGAAGAGGTAATAAGAGATCTGGGGACCCAGGTAGATAGTAATCTCTCTTTTGACAATCATATTGCCAAAGTAGTTAGGAAATCCTTCTATGTGGCCCATCTAATTACTAAAGGGTTATAGTGCCCCTCTACTCGTCACTCATTAGACCCATCATAGAGTACAATGCCCCATTTGGGATGTACCTCACAAGACACTTCCAACAGCTGGAAAGACCACAAAATTACCTCACCAAGAGGATTACTGGCCTCAAACATATGTCCTATGCAGCCCGACTGAAAAAACTCTGGCTGTACCCAGTGGCATATCGCTTACTCAGAGGTGATCTCTGCCTAACTTACAAAGCCATGTCCAACTCAGAATTTATGGACATGCTCCACCTAAAGAAATCCAAGTCACTGCGAGCCATGTGCTCTAGTGAGCTAAACCTCGCCACAACAATAAATAGAACATGCTGGAGGGATAGATTCCTGTCACAGAGATTCCCCATGCTTTGGAACAAAAGTCAAAATTACATCAGGCAAAATCCCTCACTAACACTCTTCAAGAGAAACCTTGACGAGTGGATGGGTAACAGAAAATACACCCCTGGGATCACTTCATTGGCTCTGCTTGACAGACGATCAGTTAATTAATCAATGGGGCGGCGAAAGCTGACACTCTCTGGCTAGGCTTATAAATGCCCTCGGGCAGATAGCCTAGTACCTACCTATGAACCTATATACCTATGAACTCGACTGACTGAACCAACAAATGGGGAACCAGAGGTTGCTTTGCTGGAGCGATTACAAAACATCAGTTCTGACTCTACCCTCTCTCTATTGATTCAAATAGCCTAGACACGTTAGTTCAACAACAGAGAGTACGTTCCTATAACTTGAGCAACAGAGTAGCCTAAGTGAAGAGTTTTGTTTTCTGCTTTCTACCATTTTATGACCCTTCTCTGACACTAATATCTCTACTTCTTCACTAAACATTTTGGTGGTGGAGAATGTGAAGACTTTGCATTATCTATTGCACCTCGTTTACTAACAATATTTATTTTTCTTGTAACTGAACTAGCTCAATTGTAAGATGAATAAAGCCTAGTCTTCAGGCCTTTTATTCTCAGTTCATCTCATCAGTGTTGTTTGCATTTGCTTACTTGCCTGTTACACTGGAGCTAAGGCAGCTCACCAAGAGGGAGCTGTTTAGCTTTGGACAAGGACTTGCCTGGGTCCAGGAAGAGCAGATACAGTGTCAGTGCAGTGTGTGTGTGTTTGTGTGAGTGTGCGGGCACATGCTTACCACATACATTGTAGACAGTTTTCCTCATTCAGGGGTGTGACAGGTCTACAGCCACGAGTCTCTAGTGTGGGCTGTAGTCTGTATCAGAACTCCCACTCCTCCTCCAGTCACTCCAGGATGGGAGAGCTGGCACTATATGATCCATCCCCAGCCAACTCCTCGGCCACATGGTTCTCTATTTGAACTTGAGTCTCCTAGGCTACAGTCAGGGTGTTATCACCCTGTACTACGGATCTGGCTGTGAAAGATAAATTTCTAAAGTGAAGACAGACATACAGACCTCATTCCTTGGAAACTCTAAGGAGTTCTGAAAAGAAATTAGCCAAATGTCTACTTGGAACATGCCTACCTCTGTTATGACTCTTACTCCAGGAGACCTGCAGATCGCATTCCCTGATGTGTCTATGGCTAATGACCTTTGCAATTATCCAGATAAGCAGTTTAGCATGACTAATAATCCAGCCAGTCAGCTCTGCAGCTGTAACTCCACTAAATAACTTGGTTTTACTCTTGACTTTACCTTTCAATGAGCAACTCTAATGTAGATACAATACAGGCTAATACAACAGCAAAATTAGGTTCAGAGAGACTGCATCCATTTTCTTTTAAAGCCTGTGATAACCATCATTCTTGTGCAACTATCCCACATCAACAGGTTATCGGTGACCTTAGGAACCTTTCCAAAATTTGGATTTTTTCCACAGTTCTGTCTCTGTAGGTCTATCGAGTAACCCAGGGCATACAGACTCAAACTGTGGTTTCCACTTTTTAAAATCCTACATCATGCAGCTCCCACCCAGCTAAAAAATCTCCTTGAAAATGATAGACTGATTTTAGAGCAACAAAGGCCAAAGTACTACTGCTCTTCTCTTACTAATAAGCACAGTTTATAAATGCATGGATAATGATGAACTAGCAAACACCATTTTACTCACTCAACAAAGGGCTCTGACTCCTTGTCAAATCAAAGACTGCTGAAAGAACCAAGTGATTAGAGCTTACAGTAAACCTGCCTGTAGTAGCTCAAGTGCTTCAGGAACTCCGCTTGGTAATCTGTCTCATCCTGTACTGATGAACACTAGAATCCCACAATCCAATGCCTGTTTACAGCTGGCTTCTGAATATAAGGCTAGTCAGAAATTGAGAGAAAACTCACACAATGCTCTTTGGAACGGTTAAAGTACCAAGTTCAGTACCATTGAACTGAGTTCTAGTTACATTAAAGGAACCAAAATACC
>NC_056745.1:713072876-713145376 GCF_019279795.1 Protopterus annectens
CTGAACAAGTCATACAACTTAAAGGATCCTGTACAATGCCCTATGTCACAGTTAAATCCCTACCAGTGTTTGCCTAAACAGAACCATGGTTCCAGTAATTCCCGAGCAGTCAGCAGGGCTTTGGGGCCTGTAGGTCAGTTTCTAATGAAGTATATCAACTCTGACAGGTCCAAGTACCATCCAAGTACCATCATTCTACTGTGGAAAAGCACACTTTCTTAACAGTCCTCATGCATAATGGCTGTAACTGAAGCTGTCATTTTAAAAATGTGTTCTTGGCAGCATTAGCATTCAGTGTCAGTTTGTGGGTAACAAAATGGTGGCTATGCAGTTGTGCTGTTTTTGTGAAATACACTCACAATTTAATAAAGATTATCTGCAAACGATGAAGGAAATGAAATGAATGTGGAGTGGGCACTTCTTTGCTGCATGTGCATTTTCTTAACCTTATTTACTAATGTACGTGGTAAATGTAAATAACATTGGCAGCCTGCTCACTGTCACTCTTGCACAAAATAATGACATCAATGGACTAGAAATCCTTCAGTCTCTGCAATAAGACAGGGAAACTCAAAAGAAGAGAATACAAGCAGAAACCAGACTCATATAGAGGCACTGAACACTGTAAATGTATTTGTAAACATTTGTAGGTAACAAAAACCATAAAACGCACACTGTGAATATTCATTGGTACGGCATTAATGGATCTGAAATAAAAAGCATCATTGTGCATACATACTGACAAGAGAAGGTGGTGGTGGGGGTTGTGAACATAGACGTGATCAGAAAAATTAATGTAAACTATGTATCTCAGCATTACTCATTATCCGCAACAAACAGTGAAAGGGTCACGCTATACCCTAACCTCATTTTTCGGTTCTATAATGATCCCGTCCCCACCCCCGCAAAAATGCATAACATTATTCCTACCAATTATATATACCATTTTTCACTTCTACAACTGGAATGAATTAGCAGCATTCACAACAGGAGAAAATGTTCTTTAACTCAGATGTCACGACAATAGGAAGCAGATAATGGAAGATTGATGGATTTATTTCAGAGTTTACTATCTTGTTCTGTGCATAAATAATGGCGAGGGGGCTGGGTAAAGAAAATAAAATGGACAGCTTAGCTCAGAGAGATACTCTCATACTTTCAACGCCAGCAATGAAAGTGGGTGATGGAGATGAAGGTCAGTCACTAAAAACACAGCAGGATGCAGGGACAAACTGGACTCAGAATATATTTGCTTCCAAAGGTACTCTCAGACTCATGACCTCTGGTTATTTCACATAATGAGAACCAAATTATGCACAGCAGCAGATGGTATATTATTGTATATTCAGTTTAACAAATTACAAAGGGCAAATCAGATCAATAGACTGTAGGAAAGCATTGTGAAATATTGTTTCAGTCTATGTGTAGGGCTCTCAGTTGATTGGGCTTCCCATGGTTCCCTTAGAAGCGAGTTCCAGAGAACAGGAACAGCCATAACAAAGGTAAAATGTCACTGGTACTTTGCAACAGAAGGAAGAAGCTCCAAAAGTGGCCCCTATCTCCAGCAATAAACAAGGAGACTATTTACATCAAGAAAGCAATCTATTTATCTGTTTATTTGTTAAACAAGTAACTGAAGTGTGGAACCCTACTGCAGTCCCAGTCACAACAGAAAGGATAAATGTATGAGCAGATAAGAAAAGCCAGTCAGCCAGCAAAATTCTGGGAGGAAACAGGAGTACCCCATTCAGAAATAACGTGCATGCGCCAAACACACACACACACACACACACACACACACACACACACACACACACACACACACACACACACACTCTGCAAACAGTGGTTAGTAATGAGTCATAAATGCTACTGTAATGAGGCAATGCCCTTAACTAATAAGCCACAGTGCTGCCCCTATAAGGACGCAAGTCAAGAAGCAACTTCTGCAACACATCTGTCTTAAAGGAAATATTCCACCTGACAGGGATCAACTGCAGCAATGTCAAAGCAAGAAAGGTTAAGTTTGAGCCTGAGAAAGTAACCACTCATAAAACATATTCTTCAAAATGTTATACTCCATGATGAACATGATATCATCCGAAATAACACATGATAAATGGACAAAATGACCCTTTACAACACCGCATTTCTGCTTAAATGAATACCAACTACTGAAATGTAAATAAGAAAGAAACGGTTGGTTTGTGAAACACAGTAGATCCATACCTCGCAACTGTACAGATTTTTGCAGAATGTCCACATTTTTGCCTCTTAGTTTTTGGCCTGTTACTCATAAAATTGTGGTTTTCTGGAAAATCACTGCCAAATTTTTGAGGACTGAAGAGAGAAAATAATGACAGACTTTTGAGATTCAGACTTCATACCCTTCAGAAAAATTCATGCTAAGGCAAAACCTACTATTCTATCAACTTTTTAAGTTTGTAAGAGCAATATGTAAAACTTCCCCTATTTTTGGGCCTTTGCCCCACCCCATTATTTATGGCTTTGTCCAGATTTCTTACTCTACGAGGTCGAGAGCTATAAGTGGATCCCTTATTTTCCAAATCTTTATACACCAAAATATCCAAATAGTTAATACTTAATTTCTGTTCATCTCAAAGGTAATTTTTAAAAACTCATGTAGCTGTTGTTAAGTACTGTGTAAAAGTACTTATTTTGTCTTGAGGGCTAGACCAAATAATAAAAATGTCCAAAAAGGGACCATATAGTTCAATAAATTTCATAATTTCGTAACAGGTCTGGCAGATTAGGGACTGTTGAAGCACTATTTGCAAGGTAGAGGGCACCTCTCAGTAGCCTGTGTGATACTGAGAACAGGATTAAGGCTTTCAGATGGTCTGAACAGTGTTTACAATTTAGGCCCTTGATTTTTCAGCAAGAAAGCATTGTGGCCTTTCCAGTTGTGGCATGTGTCTGGTTAGGTGTGTACTGAAAGGTACATTATACTCAATCATCGTCCTAATAAATGCTAAGTGCTGTAGAACATTTACATCCCTGAATCTGGATGCAATACCTCTAGATATAAGCTGCACAATGAAAGAGGAATTCCTTACAACAGTTGATACAGGGTAATCAAAGGAAAGTTCATTGTCAACATATGTTCTCAAATCCTTAATTACATGATCAGTTTCCAGGGGTGAGCAAACAATGTGATAGTTATACGGAGAGTCATGCTTGCCAAAGGATACAATTATACACTGAATGGCATCTGCAGACTTGGTCAGCTACACACCCTTAACATTAGCTTTGACC
Source organism: Protopterus annectens (assembly GCF_019279795.1). NCBI lineage: Eukaryota > Metazoa > Chordata > Ceratodontiformes > Protopteridae > Protopterus > Protopterus annectens. Next base: position 713,076,153 of record NC_056745.1, read on the forward strand.
TCCAACAAGTAAATACCAAAGAAGTGTGGCCCAAGGACTGAACCCAGGGGGTACACCACCAGTAACAAATCTTATGGAAAAGGCATAGCTGCTGACTGTAACTTCCTGTTTTTTTTTTTTTTTGTTATTTTGTGTGAGCCAGTTTGCTGCCCAATGAGTTACATACGTATTGATGTTTAGTTAAAAGACTTCATCTGCAATATCGGAGTATGGGGTGGTGTTGAATGCCTTTGCGAGTACATACGAATAGAATGCACCAATAACACAAATGCACTTGCTGGGCAAACTGATCACCTCTATCTCCCTTTCATTGCATCTCTCATTTTCTTTTACAAAGGCTGGTATTGGTTGGATTTCATCTGAATTATGAAACCATACTTAACCTCCATTTCCAAGTCTGGAGCATGACCGATACCATGGATAAATGCTAACCATTCCTGTGATCCCATGCATTTTCCTTCCCAGCTTCTGTGGTTATTCCTGTACTCATCTCCCTTCTGCTGTACTCATGAATGGCTATGCAGCTACAAAGACACTCATTTTAGAACTTTTTCTATTATTTCCAAATCTGACCTTCATACCTATCAACCTCTAAATACGGGAATTCAGGACAAAGCCAAAATAATGGAAGGTGTAGAAAGGACCAAAACCGTACCGATTTTAAATATTACTCTTATAAACTTAGAAAGCTGACAGGTTTTGTATTAGCAAGCATTTTTTGAAGGAAATTAATTCTTAAACTCAATTGTCTGTTATTATTATGTAACTTAAATTGTCAATGATTTGCCACAAAACTACAAATTTTATACAGAACAGACAAAAAATGTTGTTGTGTCTTTCGGCTTTTCCCGGTTAGGGGTTGCCACAGCAGAACCGCTAATGATTGGCAGTAGATTTTTATGTGCCGAGTTGCCGGCCCTGACGCACAACCTTCAATGAAGGTACGCCCATTCACGCATGTCTCCACACAGAAGACGCTCTAGCTGAGAATCGAACAGGACAACGTCTTACTGTGAGGCAACAACGCTACCGCAGCACCACCACCGCAGTCAAAAATAATGATGCAAAAATCTGGACATTTGGCAATATTCTGTACAGGTGAGAGGTATGCTGTTCTTCTAGGATTAATGATTTACCAGCTCATCTCATGTGCCAACCACATCACTGGCTAACAGCTCAAAACTTCCTTTCATATAGACTCCAGTTTTTCCTACTCATGCATCATTTGATCCTTGTCATTCCTACGTATATCTCACTCCCACATATATCCAATTAATTTAGTAGAAAAGAGATTTTCTTTCAGTTCTCCACAATGTAACGTAAGGGTTCCTCATCTTTGCCTGAGAAAGTGGTGTCTCAACATACCACATGCAGTCTTGAAGCACTGGGGTGTGCACTTCACCACATTCCTCCTTTGTACGAAGAAGTCCCCCCACATAGTGTAGCAACCTTTCTTTGCCAGTTTCTGCTATTGTGACTCACTCTGTAGAAAGAAGCTAAGCCTTTCTAATCTTCCACAAACCACAAACCTCCTTCAAACATGCATCTGTCACATAACAGTGGTCTTCAAATTTCATTCTTAGAAGATTAACTAACATTAAGTAGCGCCTGGATGCAATAATAAAGGACTGAGAAACAAACTAATGTCTACTGGTTATTTGTATCGTCTACTTTATATTTCTTGGGGATTCAACGGGGTGCTGGCTGACTGATAAGGCAGAGAGATACCTCTCTCTGGTGCATTTCCTACCTCTACTGAGCATTTTTGGTTGGATATACTGGTCTTGTCTATTTTAATGGTACTAAAATACCACTCAAGTCTAAAAGGACTAGGACCTTTTCTGGAAACAGGTCTACTTTCCCTTTGAGAGTACACCCTAGCATTTTGTGTTGTTCCTTCAGACCTATTTTAGGTCAAAGGTTATACTCACTGGTCTGGGCCACTTCTATTTGATTGTATTCCTAGAAGATTAGTAAATTCAAGGCTGCTTCTATATTCGGCAGTACCAACAAGCTTTTTTTCTGTCAATCAAAGCAAACAGCCTCACTGAACAAAGTTACTGAGACTGCCCCAGCCTGATCCTCTCTGTTGCTAGTACCTTGTTTTTCTTGTACTACTTCTAGCTTTGTCTAAACTCTAACTGCTCATTTCATATTTCTCTCCCTTTCCCTTCCACAGTTTTCTATATACTTCTATGAGTTTTACCTGCTCCATTACTTAGATACCACTTTGAGCTTTAGTACTTTGCCTGTCAGTCTAACAGATGTTAACATGCTTGCTCTCTTTATGGATATTCCCCCAAAACATTAGGCAATCTTCTACTAGTAATTATTTCTACTCCTTGTGCACTAGTTGAAGGCATGGCACTTACTAGAGAGAAGACACTCATGCTGAAGTTTATACTGCTAAAATCTACAGTGCCCTACTTCATATTATAACAGTGCCTAAACAGCTTGCTTCACTTTTTGCTTACTTTCTGTGGCCTTCTTCCCCACATGCCATTCCAGTCTCTGATTAGTTGGGTTGGGCAGTCTGGTGTCTTCTTTTGTTTTGTTTTCTTTATCGTATGTTCTTCTGCACCAACCTTCTGCCAACCACCAAGCCTCTTTTTTAATGTATCTCCCATTTACTCCCCATTTCATCCCCATCCAGAAAGCAATCCACATCATCCCACAGTGGGACCTCCCATCTCCAAAGAAAATGTGCCTCATCAGTGACTAACTGTTAGACTGGATGGGTGACTGGGCAAATGCAGCCATGGATGGCTGTCATCCAGGCAGCTGTGAAGGGTGGTTTTGTCTACCTTGTCCCCATATCACGTTTCTTTTTCTGCCACTCCATAGTCCTTGTTTTCATCCACCAGTCCATGGTACCTGCATCTCTGAGTGCAATCTTCGTCCCACTGATTTGAGGGTGTACCCCCCCCCCCGGGGCAAGGCTATCTAAGTGTTTTAAGGAAGGATGGTGAACAACATGGCCTCACTACAGCTGATAGACGCCATCCACATTTCAGACTGGTACGGGGGTAAGGGGAGAGACTGTTTTTGTTAGTCCTAATCTCCCTCTTCCTCCTCTGTCATGGCTGATGTGAATGCTCGCATCACCATGAGGGCCTCCAATTATCTTCCCCTTATGTGCACATGTCCCAACCCACAATGCTTCAGTACAAAGACTTGGTAGTGCCTAGCCCAGTCCTTGTTGCTTTCTGTAACTGCAGGCCTTTGTTTGCTCGATACTGAGCACATCAGATGAAAGCCACAGTCCCTCCTCAGGGTGATTTACCACTGATTACTCACTCATCTGCTTCCAATTTCCTCAGCTCCCATGCTGAAGAATCAAACCCGAGTCACCTAGGTCACAGACAGGGCTCTATCCTGTGTCACAGACCCTACTCCAGATTGGTGCCCTCTCAGTTTAGCAAATGGAAGTTAATTTCTGCTGACTGCTTTGCTGCGTGTAGAAAAAAAAAGACCAATTTCTCCTCCTTGGCCTTCTGTACAAGTATGTGACAACATAAAAACAGCTGCTCACTCTTTATTCTAACAAGCTTGTGCAGCTGTCACAGGAAATTTAACATGTGTAGCCTGACCGATTATACTACCTATGTTTTATTGGCAAATTTCTACAACCTGCATAAGCCTTAACAACTGATTTTAATCCACACCACTCTGTTTATTTATGTGCATTTATTTATTTATTGGAAACATTTACAAATTAAAAAAATTGCACATCTACAACAGCAAATGCAAATGCAGGCACTATACATGCATCATAAAAGAAGTACAAAGTCACTTTTAATGCAATTATTAAAGGGCTAAGCTGTTTAATGCTCGTTAAGCATGAAAAAAGACCACACACTTAACTGAGCTAGGCAGTATGCATATGCCTAGAAAGTCTATGTTCTTTGTTTTTACTGTGCATAATTTCTGTGAATATTATATTTCTTTAGTCAATAACAGCTCCTTCTACTTTCAGTAGCCTTTACTTTAACATATTTTTCCCTACTTTTGATTCAATAAATGTAATGTTCTTGAAGCTTTCTCTTTTTCTTCTTGACTCCACAAATTCCATTTTCAGCCTTTTATAGTTTTTTAAACATGCACTATAAAGATGAGCCTTGCCTACCTTTGTATTCTGTTTAACTATAACAAACCCTACCTAGCTATGTCCCCACCCTCTCCTGGGACCCTTCTTCCCCAGAACAATTTCATGATATATTTTGATGACTTGCTACTATATTAATTTGTGCTTAGCTAATCCACATACTCAAAGGGTTTCATGCTGTTCACAGTGCAAACACTTCCAAGATTAAATACAAATTTATGGAATTTATGGCAAATGGGGGTGGGGCAAAGCAATTAAGAAACTGCCTATTTCTCTGTAATACTGTATGCTGTTTGAATTACATGTGGTAGGTAAAGTGACAGCAGCAAGAAAAAAATGACTGGTTTTGTGAATCTCTGTGCAAAGTAATGATGTACATGGAAACCTCAACTACATGAAGTACCTGAGAGATTAGAGTGGCTTGCTAAAATGTAGACAGCCTGAAAAAAATAATTGATTTACATTGTGACTGTGTACTAAGGGTCTCTTGATTTACATTGTGACTGTGTACTAAGGGTCTCTTGGTGAGTCAGCACTGCCACACCTTTCTAAAGATGGTCTGAAGTGGCTCTTTCAAACTGAAAAACAAAAATAATTCCCAATGTTTAGGTCTAAATAATTTCTGAAGTACACCCCATCCTTCTAGGCATAGTCTGGTGTGCCTGCTCTCCTGATGGCATTAAAACAGTGCACACATTTACAAAAAAAGCACCTGAGTTGGCAGGCACAATTTAAGATTTTTCCCATGCGCTGTATGTTTCACCTATACTGCTGATGTATGCTATAATGTACACCTTCAAGGGAATCAGTGACTCAGAGTAAACAGATCTCTTTATGCCTGCCACTAATTAACAGAACCAGGACGCATTCAAAAGTAACAAATTTAACCAGTGTTTCTAAGACCCTGAAAAAGTAGTACAAAGAAAGTCTATGTAAAGTCATCTCACTCTTAAATATATGTACACAATCAAGAAAATGAGATATAAAGTTGACTGCGGGATTCAGAAATAACTGCACTCTACTTGCTCTCTAATGGTCATGGATGTTTATGGGATACAGCGCAGACAACAGGTCATAACAATGGTTCAGTAACTCCTGGATTAGCTGTTTATGTCTAAATAACATAGATTAATATGTATTTAGGAAAAATAAGAGAAAGAAAATAAACACTCCAACATTACTCTCACCCCAGTTTTAATCAGAAAGACAACTGTATTCAGAAAAGTTACCATGAGGTGTACATGTGAAGTTCACCATTGCAGTAATTTTCTTGAATTTGGAGACAGCCCTACCACAGTGATTTTGCATGGAGACGTGCAGCAATGGGGTGGGCTGGCCATGCTAGATGATAATGAAGCATTCCAGGGGACATCCATATGATAAGTAGCCACGTGCTCTTCCCTGAAACTATCTCTGTTAAGGAATTTGAGTTGCTTGGCTATATAAATTAGCATGGCAACCCGGCCACTGTTCCATCCATTGTGGTATTGGGAGCTTAGCAGTCAGGTTGTGTTGGGGGGGGGGGGTACCTGTGTGAATGTGAGGGGCTGCATATGCAAGTGTGTGTCTACCTGGGAGGTCGCAGTATAGGGGTTAGTGAGGTGGTAGGTTAGGTATATGTTTGTATGGGTAAATAGATTACAATGGGAAAAGGGTTGCTTCATGTGCTCCAACATTCAGACCAAAAACATAATGGAGATCTGAATATCACTTTTTTGGCATCTTTCTGCCCACTTGCCTGCCAAACAGCCATCAAGCTTCCCCCAAATGGATGAGCCCCATTTCTTCCACTGTACCTACAGTACAGGGTGACAGCCATTTTGAGGGGGCACCATTCAGAACCATGGGGGTGAAGTTTGAGTTCTTAATGGCATCCCAGAAATGAGGGCATGTTTCCTTATCACACAATGTGTGGTGTTCTAAGCATCTGCATCATTGCAGAAGACCCCTTTATCCGTGCATGTATTCCACTTTGTACACTCTGACAAGGGATACTGTCATGGCTTTGGTAGCTGTAGCTTCCATTATCCTCAATGACAGGTGCCACCAGCATCTTGACTTGTATCAGTGTAGAGCCAGACAGCTGATCTGGAAGGTAATCTCACTGATCGTAACTGCCTAAAGTTGCAGTTCTGAAAACATTTTAATATGTTTTTGCTCTTATGTGAAATCCCAGTTGTATGATCAATTTTTTCACCATTTTTGCATGTTTTCTCTTTTCCTCATGATTCTACTACTGTGGAATTAACATATATAAGTAATGTGAAGGGAGGACTTCCTGACCACTATAGCAACATGATGATTAAATTAGTGGGAATGACCAACCCATGTTACAAGGTCTTTAGGTACAGTCTCATTTTGCAGTGAGTTGTTGTCCATACTATAAGCTGCAGGGTGGGGGGAGTTTCTACTAAATGTGACAATATTGTACTTTTTTGCATTTAATTTGAGTTCTGTAGTTGTAGTCCAGCTATCAACAAGTGTAAGCTTGTGCTAGAGGGCCTGGGCAACAGTAAAGGACTTGAGAATGACACCTAGTTTAAAGTTATCTGCAAACTTTGTTCACCAGAGATCTTCACTCATGGTCTGGACGTCTGAAAAACAGATGTTAAACAACAGAGGTCAGATTACTGAGCCTGGAGAACACCACTGATTAGTTTCATACTCTCTGAGGAAGCACCACACTGAGCGGGTTCTATCTTTTAGCCAATTTGCTATGCATTTTGCTACATAGAGATCTATCCGAAGCATGTTTACCTTGCTTATTACGCTAGCCTAAGGAATGGTATGAAATGCTTTGGTGACGTCAAGGTACACTGCCTGTAGAGCATGATCACTGTCGAAAGTCCGCGTTACCATTTTAAGGAACTTAATCAAATTTATTAGGCAGGACCTACTCTTGAAAAAGGCAAACTAGTACATGCCCAGTCTGATAATATTTCAATATAACAGTTAATTGGCTTGGCTATGATATTTTTCATAGCTTTGCAGATGACATCTCAAATTGATGGGCCTACAATTTCTGGGGTCAGTGAAGCCATCCTTGTGAAGTGGCATCACAACTTCTAGGTACCAGACCTCAGGGACAAAGCCAGTGTCTAGCCCAGGCTGAATATTTAAAGAGCTGTTCTGCCAATGCCTGTTTAGTGGTATGTATTAAGCTGCCAGGTATATTATCAGGTCCCATGGAAGGTGCATTTGTAGTCTTCAAAAGCACCTTCAGTAGTTGCTCTTTGGTGATGATGGGTGAGTCTGAGGTCTTCAGCGATAAGTGGGCTTTGGACAGCTGTTTCTGGGGTAAATTTTGCATTGAATTTGTTTTCTAGTATTTTGGCAATGTGCACTGCATCCAAGTAGGTAATGCCATTTTGAATAAGTTCGGATCAAAGTAGGCTGTTAATTCTTAATTTATTGATGCTAAAGAAGGATTTGCAATTATCCACGGCTTCTAATGCTAACTTAAGTTGATGGGTTGCCTTGGTCTTCCAAATGATAGTTTTTAAATTCTTTGACAATTCCTTAATATTAACCCTGAAGACCTCATCACAGAACTGGAGAAGATTTGTGTTTTAAATCACTAAATTCCATAATGTTAGGATCCATTGCTTTTGAAAATTTAACATTAAAAGTTACCAGTTTCTGAATAACCAGGTAAAGGTCAACCTGACCTTAAGTGGGTTCTTTAATTACCTGGTAAAGGAAGTTTTTGTTTATTAAATCTAGGAACATCTGGGCCGATCTTACATTCAAAGTATAGGTATCCTGGTTTACTGAGGGGTAGTTAAAATTTCTCAAACAAATGTGGAGTTTTTGCCTATGGGAATTTCTTCAAGTAAAATTAGGAACTCAGCTTTATTTTCAGTGGACATAGAGGGGGTCCTGTAACAGGATATGAGCTGTTAATTGGTCCTATTTAGTGTGATTTGTGTCTATGTGAGTTCTGTGGGTCTCTAGGAATCTACCTAGAGATGACGTGCTCTCTGTCAAATAAGGAGACTCCATCACAGTTGCCAACGAGCATAAAAGCATGGAATCCACAAAATACAGGTACGGAGGTTATGCTGTCGGAACATTTAAGCCAAGTTTAATGATTACACACACATAGATGCTATCCAAATGCAGGAGGGATTCAGGGTCAGGCATTTTATTATTGAGACTCCTGGACTGAGCACAGCCACTTTGATACGATCTTATGTTTCATTATTTATTTATTGACATTGTGAGGTTCATTAGCTGGACTCTGCCGAAAAGGCCCTATGGGGGCAGAAAAAGCTTTAGCCAGTCTGCCAAAGCCTTGAAAGGAGAAGTGCAAGCTGTCCTTAGCAAAGAAAGTAGGGCTGTTCAGCAAACAGATTTTCTGAAAAAAAATCACTCCAGTTCAGTGTAGTTTTATGCCACATACAACTGTTTGTGTCTTTCGGCTTTTCCCGGTTAGGAGTCGCCACAGTGGAACTCCGGTCCGCTAATGATTGGCAGTAGAGTTTTACATGCTTGCTTGCCGGGCCTAACGCACAACCTTCAATGAACAGTTAAATTAAGAAATATAAGCAGTAATGTATAGAGCTAAAAGACACAGGTTTAAGTGGGATTTGGTGTCAGCTGCTCTTGTTGCCATTAAAACTTTGACTGTGGCACAGCAATTAGCATTGCTGCTTCACAGAGCTCAAGTTCAGTTCTCAGCTGGGGAGCCTTCTGCTGAGAGCTTGCAAACACTCCCTGGGCAAGTGTTTTTTTTTTTTGCCAGGTGCCTTAGTTTCTTTCCATATCCAAAAGACATGCCATAGGTGAGTTGATAATCCTCCCAATTGTCCATTAAATTTTTCTTACGTGTTTGTGTGTGTGTCCTGTGACAGAATCACTAATTACATAGAATTACTAATTATATAACTCCTACCATTTTAGCAAAACATCAACGTCCACAGCTGATCTTCAACAACTTTCAAGCAATACAATGAGTGAAATCTCCACCAAATGTGTGCTCTTCATGCTAAGAAACATTCACACCCTCTTGTCTTTGACATCCTCTCATATACGTAGAAACAGCTACCAGCTTGTGACTGAGCACTCGCATCCAACAAGCATAGTGACAGGTATAACAGGTATTAGAATGTCTACCCAAACTCATATTCTGCAAGCCACAGGACACACACTACCTTTATTCTCTCTGTAGCTGACCATCAGCTACCACCAGCTCCTCTCCTTGTTTACCAGGTCTACCAACCCACTGAAAGTCCCCACCAGGCTCTACCTAACTGACATCCACGACTGGTGTACAGATCGACGAAGCTGGTGCTGCATCACAGTTTTGTCAGTCAGTATGCCCTAACATCTGCCCCTTCATCGCAGCCTTGTGAACTTTGCAATAACTGTCTTTAGGAGATGCAGATACATGTCTACGCATGTGTAACCTCCCGACTATGCAGTTCACCACTTATGCAGTATGGATCCTGTCTGGTTCATACACTGCTTATTGTAGTGATCCAAGTGTGCTCCCTACACATGGATGTCAGCCACTTATCCTTGGCCAGACAGAGACATAGACCCCATGTACTGTAGAGCAAGTAACAATTTCATAGCAAGAAAAAGTGAGCTTAGGATTCTGGGATAGGTTCTCATGCTGTTTGGTTGTTGTTGTTGTGTCTTTCGGCTTTTCCCGGTTAGGGGTCGCCACAGCGGAACTCCGGTCCGCTAATGATTGGTAGTTGATTTTTACGTGCCGAGTTACCAGCCCTGACGCACAACCTTCAACGAAGGTATGCCCATTCACGCATGTCTCCACGCAGAAGACGCTCTAGCTGAGAATCGAACTGGACAGCGTCTTACTGTGAGGCGACAACGCTACCACAGCACCACCACCGCACGTTTTGTGATAGTCATTATACTGCTGTTTTGTTGTCTTAACTCGGTATCTTTGAAGAAGTAACTGTTCAACAGCTGACTGTACATTTTGATCAGTTTTATGTCATTCCAAGTGTTGCCATGTTTTTTCTTGGGTCACAGCACTGAAATTGTCATTACAGCTTTTATAAGGGTTGACATCAAGTGGAACTATGGTAACAGAATTTTTTTTTCAAGTGGCGTTATAATAATGGCATTACTTCTGCAGCTGCATTTTTGATTACCCTAAACTTGCTCTTTTTAATAAGCTGAGATGTTTATGTACAAGTTTGTACTATAACTCATTATTGCTTTCAACAGCTGAAACAGTAGTAGAACTGAAACTGACAATGTAAATTTAGGTGTCAAAACTCTGCTATCGTGGGTGTGTCTATGAGAGTGTGTGCATGTGTCTGCCTGTCTGTGTGTGTGTGTGTGTGTGTGTGTGTGTGTGTCCGCGTGTGTGCGTTTGTGTATGTGTGTGTGTGTTTTTGTGTGTATATACTTGTACCCACACTTTTAACCAAACTGAAAAAACACAACTTAGTGTTCCCAGCATGTGAGGACATGCCAGACAAAACATATGTATGGAAACTATAGTCTCCTTTTCAGACTATAGTTCTAACAGCCCACTGTACAATTTATATTGTAAATTTATTTTTGGAAATTCACAATATAAAGTGTATAGTAGGCTGCCAGGACTATGGCCAGAAACAGTTTGAAATCAGAGTCCCTTCTATTCTGCAGCTGTTTATCACCATTATACAGCATAAGTAGTGCAGTGCCAAAAAAAACACAAAAAAGCCCTTTCTTGTTGTATGTAGGCCAAGTGTGTGGCGCACAGGCCATCCATTTGAACAGTAAACTCAAAGAACATGCATACGGGTGAAAGCAAGTGTCTCATTCGGAGAAAAGGCACTAGCTTCATCTGTAATTTAATATGAAAATTTAGCAAAATTATTCTTAGTGCAAATCAGACTGTCACATTATGGAACCAATATCAAATACATGCTTCTTTGTCATCACAATAAATAGTTAAAATCACTTAAAAACCCCTTTCAGGTTACTAAGTGCTCTACTAGACCCCCCCCCCCCCCATCAGCATTCAGCATGTTTTGGCATCTCTGACAAAATGTCATGCTGAATGAAGACATTCTCACATTTGTAAACACCATTATTGACTTATCACTTCTGATACAGGCAAAAGTACAGTTGTGTACACTTAAATGTAGATGTTCGAGTGAATTCACTGTTGCAGTCATTACATTTCGGTTATCTGCTTGCAGGTAGCCCTCAGTCGGCCTGATTAACAAAGTCTTGGGTCCTGCATCAGTTGCTGTCCCTTCTTCCATGACGTCAGGTCGTCAGGGGTATAAAACATGCAGCCAATGCCATTACATCAGTTTTTCTTGCCCCAGATGTCAGGTGCCCCCATAATGGGAAGCAATTAAATATAAAAGTACAAAGATATACCTCCAACAAAAACAAATACACCAAAAAGGCTTTTAAGCATAGTAAAGGAAAGTAGAGGTATAGCCAAAAGAAGTTAGGGGGCTGGAGGGAGGGTAACCAGGACTGCAACAGTGAATACACTCAAACATCTACATTTATGGTAAGTGTACACAACTGTACTATGTTCTTCGTGTTTCACTGTTGCAGTCATTACATTTGGGTAGATTCCCAAAGCTATGGTTGGAAGGAGGAATTTAGATAACATTAGGGCCAGCTATAAGGCCCTGCAAGACTGCAGTGACAAAGCCAGCTCTGGATTTAGAGAAAATTGGCAAATGATAATGCTTGCTGAAAGTATGTACAGAACTCCAGGTAGCAGCTTCTAGGATGTCCCTGGTAGGGACTCCTCTGAGAAAGGCTGTGGAGGTAGATGCGACCCTGGTGGAGTGAGGTCAGATCCCCTGGGAGATAGGTTTTTCCATGGTGCTTATAGCAGAAATTAATGCAATGGCCTATCCATTTAGAAATGGTTTGCTTTGAAATAGCCTTCCCCTCTGCCCCTGCAGCAAATGCCACCAGCAGTTGTTCAGACTTCCTTTGAGATTTAGTCCTGTCCAAGTAGAATCTACGCTGTCTGTGCACATCTAAGGAATGCAGTATCCGTTCCCCTTTATTCTGTGGATTAGGAAAGAAGGTTGGCAAATGAATGGACTGATTAAGAGCCACACTGGAGACCACCTTGGGCATGAAGGATGGATTGGTTCTGAGGGACACCCTGTCCGCATGAAAGATGATGAAAGGCTCCACTGCCATAAGGGTCTGTAATTCAGATACCCTTCTAGCTGAAGTGATTGCTAAAAGAAAGCTGTTTTCCAAGAAAGAAATTTTAAGTCTGCAGTAGCAGCTGGCTTGAAAGGAGGTAGAGTGGGTTTCTCCAAGACAAAGTTAAGGTCCCAGGCTGGGGTTGGAGCTCTCCTGGGTGATCTCAAATTTCTGGCCCCTCTGAGGAACTGCTTGAGCAGTGGATGAGAGAAGAGGGGAGGTTCTATGTTATAATGAGCTGAAATGGCTGAGGCGTGGATTTTAATGGAGGAAAAAGACAGGCCCTTGTGAAGCATCTCAGTTAAGTATTGTAAAATCTGAGGTAAACTGAAGGGCACTGCTGTGAACATCCCTTGAGATTGGTTCCAGGCACAGAATCTTTTCTATTTTTCAGCATAAGATTTTTTAGTACTAGGCCTCCTTGCCTCTAAAATGATATCCATCACAGGTTTGTTGAGGGTAAAGGAGAGATTAAGTAATTAGCCAGGCTGCAAGTTTCAGTGTTAGAAGCTGAGGGTGCAGAATCTGGTTATCCCGCTGAGACAGCAGGGAAGGAGTCTGAGACAGGTGCCATGGAGATAACCATGACACACTGCGCAGGAGGGGGCACCAGTGTTGTCGCGGCCAGTCTGGAGCAATCAAAATCATCCTCGGTTTGTCCTGTTTGATTTTTAGTAGTACTTTTGAGAGCAGACGCAGAGGGGGGAAGGCATAGACTGATAGGTTTTTCCAGCTGAAGGACAGAGCATCCACTTTCCAGGCTTATTTGTGGGGAGTCCTTGTGCAAAATGTGTCCAATTGGTAGTTCTGGGGAGTTGCAAACAGGTCTATATCTGGGCTCCCCCATTTGCTTGTCAACAAGTTGAAAATCCTTGGTTCCAGTTTCCACTTGTGTGGGTCCATGAGGTTTCTGCTTAGTCCATCTGCCAGTGTATTTAATTTTCCTGGCAGGAATTGAGCTTGTAGGTGCACTTGGTAGCTCAAGGCTGTGTTCCACAATGCCATGGCTAGTCTGCAGAGGGGGTAAGAATGTGTACCCCCCTGCTTGTTTATGTACCACAAAACAGTAGTGTCCGTCTTTACCATTAGTTGTCCTGGAAGAATGTGGTCCTTGAAGGCTGTCAGAGCATTCTGTACAGCTAACATTTCTTTTTGATTGATATGCAGGTGCATGTGACTTGGGTTCCATTTGCCCTGAATGCACTTCCCTGCCAGGTGAGCCCCCCATGCATAGTCTGATGCATCTGTTGTTAGGGTTTGGGCGGTAGGGGGTGGTGTGAAAGGTAGTCCCTTGTTTTGGTGGCAGGCAAGGTATGATAGGAATCATTGTTTCTAGGTCTTGAGAATGTTGATACCATAGGCTTTTTAAATACCACTGTAGTTTCCTCATATGCAGTCTTGCATATGGAAATAGAAGAATGCAGGAGGCCATGAACCCCAAGGCTTGCAGTATTTGTCTTGCAGATAGCAGGGGTTTTGCGGCAACTTGTTTGAAGTAGGTTGCCAAATGAATTTGCTTTTCTGGCATGCGTTAACCCTCTGGGAAGTTGTATTCAAGCTTGCTCCCAGGAATATAATTTGTTGACATGGTACCAGGTGTGATTTGTTTTCGTTTATGGTGTACCCCAGACAAGTTAGAACCCTTTTTACAAAGGCCAGATGATTCAAAAGTATGTCCTGGCTTTCTGCCTGAATTAGACAATCGTCGAGGTATGGGTATACTTGAATATTTCTTTGCCTGCAAAATGCAATAACTGGAGCTGGGCACTTTGTGAATACCCTGAGCGCAGTAGATAAGCCAAAGGGCAGTGCAGAGAACTGATAGTGTGTGCAGTCTGCTTTGAAGCATAGGTATCTTCTTCAAGATTCCCTGATTGGGATGTGCAGGTATGCTTCTTTTAAATCTAGTGTTGCCAACCAGGCATCTTTGCCTAGCATAGGAAGTAATTGGTGAAGAGTTAGCATCTTGAATTTTGGAATCTCCAAAAAGGTGTTTCGAGTAGACAGGTCCAGGATAGGACACCATAAATTGTCTTTTCCGGGTACCAGGAAAAGTCTGGAGTAGAAACCTTGTCCCTTTTCCTCTTCTGGTACCAGTTGAATAGCCCCCATGCTTAAGAGAGAAAGTACTTGTTTTTGGGCCTCTGCCCACTGATTTGGGGGTAGGTCCGGCCACCCGCTTGGTGTTGGCAATGTGTGGAAGTGAAATCTGTAAGCCTGGGACACTATATTTAAAACCCATTTGTCCTGGGTAATGAGTTCCCAATTCTTTGCATGAAGAGCAATCTTTCCCCCCAAAGGGGCAGTCAGTTGATAAGTGCTTGGAAATTTTAAAAGGAAATCATTGAGACAGTTTACCATAGGGGGGAGTCTTATTATTCCCAGATTTGGAAGTGGAGGCCCCCTACTGCTTAGTTCTGTGAGTCCCCTGGAACTGAAACCTGGGGTTTTTGCTATGTCTGGGGGCTGGAAAGGACCAATTCTTAGAGGGCCAGTGCCTACTAAATCTAGGAGGCTGAACTTGTAAAAAACCTTTAACAGTTTGCATAGATTTAGCTTTATCTTCCATCTTTTTAAGAACTTCCTCAGCCTTGTTGCCAAACAGGCGGTCCTGATTTAAAGGAGCATCCAACAATTTAGCTTAATATAATCAGGCAAAGATTGCTCCTTAAGCCAAGCATGCCTTCTGAGCACAGACGCAGTAACAGCAGCCCTGCAAGAGGCCTCTAATGAATCAAAACCACACTGCAAAGTATGTTTTCCAACTTGTTCCGCAGAATGCATTAAATCCTGTAATTCTTTATTTTCCACACAGTCAGGAATCAACGTCATTTTCTGTTTAAGCAATCCAATAACATGTTGCTGATATTTTAACATATGAAACTGGCAGTTTAAAGCCCTAATGGCCAAGGTTGCAGAAATGTAAATTTTCTTACCCCATCTATCCGGCGTCCTGGAGTCTCTATCAGAAGGGGTAGGATTTTTAGCAGTAGAAGCCTTAATGGCCTTTGGCCCCTGTGAAATAGTCACTGGATCTGCAATAGGATTTTTGAAAAGGAACTTGTGGGACTCAGGGACCCTGTAGTATCTGTCAGGTTTTCTGGGAGCAGGAGGCAGGGAATCAAGGGCCAAACTAGATTCAGAAAAAGCATCATCAACAATGTCTAGTACAGGAGGAATAGCTAAAGGCCTGTGCTGAGGTAGGAGAAGGAAGTCCCTAAGCCTCTTTTTTGAATCAGAAAAATCCTGGCTTTCCCAGTGGAAATGCTCCCTTAGAGTATGTAAGGTTTCCCCAAAAGAAAAATCCTCAGGAGGGAAAGCAGAGGGAACAGAGTCCTCTGCATCAGAATCTTCATAAGTAGGTAAGGGCAAATCCAGATCATCAGAAGAATCAGAAAAAACAGAATCCTGATCACAAGATTCATAATCAACTTCAGTCCTAGGCCTCTTAGAAGGGGGGGGGGTTGGCTACCCCTGATTAGAGTTATTAGATCTTCAGCCATTCTTATCATTTGTTTTTTAGGCATAGAGGCCTGAGCATGTGGCCTGGGCATCAGTTTTTTAGACATGGATCGAGATTTAGGCCTAAGTAAAGAAGGAGGTGTCGATTTAATATGCAAGTCCGTAGACCTGAATACACCCTCAGAAGCCGGTGCCTGTACAGCGGCTCCGGAGCCATCCAAGGTAGAAACATCCGCGGGTTCCATAGTTGAAGCATTGCGTGGCATACTGGACTCCGAATGGATCTCAGTAGAGGCCTACGAATCAGAAGTAGCGGGTATCAGGGGCTGCGAAAGCACCTCACTGAGTACCGGCGAACTGGCGACTGGCTTAGGAGAAGCGTCGGCAGCAGTTTTGGACCTCGGCGGCCTGTCTCTGTCTTTATCTTTGCATTTTTTCGGAATCCCGGTAGTCTGATGGCTAACCGACGACATTTCTGGATAATTGAACCGAGAACCAAAATATTTAGAGGTGAAAATATACCGACGACAGCGCGCTGATTAAATAAAGCACAAAACTGACAGCAAGGTATGTCGTGGTCAGGGCCTAGGCAAGGAATACAGTACGAATGAAAATCTTTATGAGGTATTTGCTTTCCACAAGTAATGCAATGATTAACTTTTACTGACATCGGTAAGGAGCAAGAAAAAGTTTCTCCAATGCAGTACTTAGCTTTAGTTGAAGACTTCGGTTCTGAAACTCGAAAACGAAAATTTCAGGAGTCGGCTGACCGGCACTTGTGAACTGCTTCTGCTTCAGGCACCGCATGGCAAGAAAGACTGGTGTAATGGCGTCGGCTGCATGTTTTATACCCATGACGACCTGATGTCATGGAAGAAGGGACAGCAACCGACGCAGGACCCAAGACTTTGTTAATCAGGCCGACTGCGGGCTACCTGCAAGCAGATAACCCAAATGTAATGACTGCAACAGTGAAACACGAAGAACATCTTACATTTATATAAACAACTTTATTGACTTATCACTTCTGATACAGGCAAGCTTACATTTATATAAACACCTTTACAGACTTATCACTTCTGATACAGGCAGACTTACATTTATATAAACACCTTTACAGACGTATCACTTCTGATACAGGCAAACTTACATTTATATAAACACCTTTATTGACTTATCAGTTCTCATACAGGCAAGCTTACATGTATATAAAACACCTTTATAGACTTATCACTTCTGATACAGGCAAACTTACATTTATATAAACACCTTTATAGACTTATCACTTCTGATACAGGCAAACTTACATTTATATAAATACCTTTATAGACTTATCACTTCTCATAAAGGCAAACTTATATTTATATAAACACCTTTATAGACTTAGTACTTCTGATACAGGCAAACTTACATTTACTGATACAGAGAAACTTACATTTATATAAACACCTTTATACACTTATCACTTCTGATACAGGCAAACTTACATTTATATAAACACCTTTATAGACCTATCACTTCTGATACAGGCAAACTTACATTTATATAAAAGTAATCAAACCATATTAACAAATTCACATTTACAAACATTATAATTCATATCTACTGTTACATATCATATAAGCTAAGCAAGAATACATAAATTATTCCTGCTTTCTCTTAAACCTCATTCCTTCTCCAAAAAATTTTCTGCATGAAATGTTCCCACAATTTCCATTTTTTTCTATGTAATTTACTCCTGCCCTTTTCTAAAAATCCCACTTCCTGTTCTTTTTAACTCTGTTACAATATTCACTACTTCGATTACAGTTGGTTTACATTTGATTTACATTTTCTAGTAACTGCATGTTTGTCAGACACCAGAATTAAATTTAACAAGGCCTTACTATGTCTAGGCAATTCAGATCCTGTATCCCAGCTCCAAAAATCATTTCCTTAATTACCCTCACTTGTGCATGCAGTATTCCTGGCAAGAGTACTCTGTAGGGATTTTTTAAAGTTTTACAACTCATTACACTCCCAAAACATATGTTCCCAGTTACCTTTCTTTTCTCTATCACACATCCAACATTTGTCATCTGCCTAAGGAAAAATACTTTGGAGTCTGCTTGGGATGTAAAAGTATCTTTGCAAACACTTCCAAGTAAACATCCTAAATCTTCTACATTTTGTTACATATTCGGGAGCCATATATATGCCCTTCTATTGTTTCTTTGTGAACTGCATATCCAGTCTCTCTCTCTCCCCAATCTTTTCTGACCTGTTCTGATTGATTCCTAAAGTTATCATAAAATATTTTACACGCTCTACTAATTATCCATTTTTAACAGCAGCTTCTGTTGTAGATTCAATTAAAAACTCTACCATTGCAGGTCATTCAGTTAGGATTCCCCTATCTCTTTCTCTTTGTCTATACTCTGATGTCAATCCCTAGCTTCATTCCAGATGTCTTCTTGGCCTATTCCTATTCTATTTTCTTCCTCTATCTGTTCTCAATACTTTGGTGCCTTTGCCATCTTCCTCCAGTAAATTCCAGCCCCTATTGCCTATTGCCCATATCCATAACTGCAGTCATCCCTATTAAGAGAATCTCCTTTCTCCATTCCTATGTTGGCTTAGTTCTTAGTATACTTTCTGCTACTTTATGATTATAATATTTTGTATACCTATTATTATTCTCCTTAAGGATATGTTTCCAAAATCCCTTTCTTTCCTTATTTCTTGAATTACACTCCAACACACACACGCGTGCACTTCATCATCTCTTTCCAGTCTGAATTATAGCTTTCTGCTTGTGTTATGTATAACACTCTTAAATGTGTAGCTGTAAAATATCCCTTCAAATCAGGTAACCCTAAACCTCTTTGTTCTATTGGGAGGATCAACAGATCCCACTTGATTCTTGCTCTATTCCCCTTCCAAATAAAATCCTTCAACTCTTTATTATTATCCACGACTTCTCCTCTGTTTGGTAAAATATGCCTGACCTGTGTATAAAACTAAAGAGAAAATATTTGACTGCTTGTATCTTTCTATCCATATCCATAGGCAAAAGCTTCCAGTTTCTCAGTTTTTGTATTATCTTTTGTTTAGTCTCTTCCCACATAACCTTAGCTGCCATAACTGAATCCTTTCTAATCGATATTCATGAATACTTTATATTACCATGTCCCCATAAATATGGTTAACTTTTGCTTTATCTTCATTAATTTTATATCTCAAAAAAACCTCGAACTATCTCAGCTTATTCTACAACACTGAGATGTTCTTTTCCAGTTCCATCAGATCAGATGCAAAATAATACCTGCAAATAAAGCCAACTTTTCTTGAACACCATACCAATTCTATCCTTCAATTTCTGAGTCCCTTATTTACTTTACCAATGGTTCTAAATATAACACAAATAACAATGGGGAAAGAGGACATCTTTGCTTGGTTCCTCTGTTCAGACACAACTTATCAGAAAGGAACCCTCCCACATTGATTTTTGCCTCTGATCCCTCATATATCTTTCTAATCAACCTTATTATTCTACCAGGAAATGCAAGTGCTCTCACTGCCCTATTCATAAAATCCCAGTTTACTCTGTCAAATGCTTTCTCTGCATCAAGACCCACCAATAACAGCAGTATTTACTTACATTCTGCTTCCTTAGGGATCATCATTGTTCTACTAGTGTTGTCAAATGTTTGCCTCCCTTCCAGAAAACCATACTGTGCATCACCTTTGCCATTCTTTTAGCCATTATAGACATAAACACTTCATGGCTTAAAATTGAAATGTGCCTATATAAGTTGGATCAGATGGGTCTTTACCATCTTTAGGTTTTACAGCCACCACAGCTTTTTTCCAGGAAGTTGGTGCCTCTCCTCCTTTTAAAACACTGTTAAACAAAACCTTCCAGATCTTTATCACTTTGTTCCCTCCTAGTTTCCAAACTTTGAAAGTGAGGAGGAAAACACAGATACCCAATTTAAAGAACTTGGCCAAGATTTTAAATACACTCATAAAAAACAAAACAAACAAACAAACAAACAAAAAGCTTAACACAAGGCCCAGTATATCACATTTAGTTTCAGAACAGAATGCAGAGCCATTCTCCACCCTTATGACTCAAACATAAACCCTTCACTTGTTTGCTAAAAGAAGGAGAAAGACTATATGGTCTGATTCAATGCTTTATTTAATGTATTTGTTTTATTTATTTATTTATTTATATCTTGACCCAGTTTAGCCCTGCTGGGCAGAAACCATTTTTAGAGAAACCTAGAAAACTAAACAAAGAAAAATAAGTTACAATGTATACAAAACAAAATTCATAATGGTGGATTGACAGATATAAAATGTAGATTTGATAACTTAAAGCATACTGACTTATTGGTGGGGTAGTAGTAGTATGCAATACAAAAATGTATATGCTGCATTATGCAATATGAGCAATATGAAAAATATATGCTATATATTTATTTATTTTACATTTGTTGACTGGGTATGTCCGACTGAGCTGAAGAGCCCTTTTTCAGCAATGGCCCGGGGACAAAAGCTCCATACATTAGACAGTTTTACATTTTAAAAAAATTGATAACAATAACAATACATAGTTTTTACAATAGAAAAAACACAGAATTTTCAGAAATGTATTGAATGAGAAATAATTAGTACGAACTTAGGACATTACTAAGTGAAAGAGAGATCATGTTAAGACCTCTTCAAGAAAATTTTTGGAAATGTAGCTACTAAGAGAATAGGATGTATAAAGCTTACGACTATACATAGTGTATTAGGGAACATATTTAGAAGTTTTTGTTAGACAGTGTGTCACCAGATGACACACAAAGTTTTTGTTGGACAGTATGTGTGTCATCCAAAGGGACAGTAAGGTGTTAGTAGATCAGGTGGAGAAGTTCAGTTATTAGGATTTGTGAGGGGGAGTATAGAGCAGGGGTTTGTTTTCTCTTAGATGGGGGAAAATTTAGGGGGGGGGGTGAATATACTTTTTGGTGGCACTCAAATTGTTTTGGATGAGTGAGGGTTCTGATTTTAAGAGGGAGCTTATTCCAAGCCATAGTAGGGTGGCAGCTATATATGTTGCAACCAAATTTGGTCTTAGGTTTGTAGATTTGTAGTAGGTCTTGGGTAGAGCTCCGAAGGGATCTGGTTGGAGTATAGTGGGAGATTGGGGGGATAGAACTGGGCAGTAGGAGGGCTGGTATAGGACAGAGTGGATGATCTGGAGCTGAGAGAAGAGAAGCTGGTGGGGTAGGTCTAGCCAGTTTAGGTATTTTAGAGATAAACAGTGATGGGATTTGTATGGTTGTTGGGCAGCAAATCTGGCTACTTTGTTGTAAGAAGACTCTAGATTTGTTAGTAAGGATGAGTTGAGATTTGTAAGAATTTGGGAGCTGTACAGTGAAGAAGGTAGGAGGTAAGCATGAGAGAGAGTGATCTTGGCTTCAGTAGTCAGAAACTTCTTGTTTCTGTACAGGAGCCCTAGTTTCTGGTGGGTTTTTCTGATGCAATTATTCACATGTTGGTCAAATTTAAGGTGATCATCGATGGTGACGCCAAGGAGTTTTGTGCTGGATTCCACCTCAATGGGAGTGTTATTAAGTGACAGTACAGAGAAGAAGGATTTGATATGGTTAACATTTTTAGGAAGAAATAGTAAAAGTTTAGTTTTTTTTGGTTGAGGATGAGCTGACTGTTGGTGAGTCAGGTTTCAATTGAATTAAAGGATTGCTGGGTAGCTGATAGCAGCTGAGAGGGAGAGTTGGCAATGGTGATGACTGTAGAGTCATCAGCATACTGAACTACAGAAGACTGGGGGCAAGAGGTATGGAGTAGATTAGTAAAGATATTGAAAAGTAGTGGCCCTAGAATAGACCCTTGGGGGACCCCCATTTTAACTGGGAGAGGAGGGGATAGTACAGGGTGCCGCCTATCAGTGAGATAGCTGGAGAACCATGCAACAGTATCAGGGGAGAAATTAAGGTTTGTCACCTTATCCAACAGAAGAGAGTGAGAGACCATGTCAAAAGCCTTTGAGAGGTCTAAGAATAAGTAAGAGACAAGTCTGTGGTCGTCTCTGCTAAAGAAGTAGTGTTAAGGAAGGACAATAGAGCTGTAGTAGTGCTATGTTTTGGTCGGAAGCCATGATGAGTGGGTGTGAGGAGATTTCCCTGTATAAGATACTTCATGGGTTGTTTGTGTATGCATTTTTCCAGAACTTTAGAGAGAGAGAGAGGAGAGGACAGCAATAGGTCTAAAATTAGTTATGTCTGTGGCGTTACCTCCTTTATGTATAGGTAGTGTGTAGAATTATTTCCAGATAGAAGGGACTTTAGATTCTGAGATGGGGCGATTGATTAGGATAGAGACAGGGAGTGCAAGAGATTCAGCTGCTATCTGAAGGAAATATGAGGGAATGTGATCAGCTGATACTGAGTCTGGTTTCAGCTTGGAAAACAGAGATTTGATATAGCAGGTAGAGACTGATTTAAATGAAAAAGTTGGAGCAGGGTTAGTAGTTAGGACAGATTCAGAGGAGACATGAAGGTTTAGTTTAGAGGGGTTAGGATTAGGGTTGATTAGTTCAGATATAGATTCAATAACGTAGGTACTGAAGGTGCAGGCTATTTCTTCAGGTGTTTTATCTGGACAGGGATTAGGGGAGCTTGGATTACCAGGGTGAAGTATTTGGTTTATAGCATTCTAGAATACCTAGCAGGTAGTTGAGATGCTATGCCTAGACAAAAATTAAGTGCATGAACAGGAAGTTACTGAGAAATAAAACAAAAATCTGTGTATATGAAATTATATTTATGTAGAGAAAATAACTTCAGGAACAATTAGAAACATGTACATTTTCTATTCTCCTATGTTATGATGTACAAGAACAAGAAAAAACAGATTAGAATGAATGTTGAGGCTAAAAGTGATGAAAAGGAACAAGCTAAGTCTCTGTCTGGTATGTCTTTAAGGGGTCATTTGCATAAATGTCATGGGCCTCCACTACAGGAGGTTTACTATATTACAAAGTGATGACTTTGGCTTGTCTGAGTCTTTCTTGCTGATTTTACTGAAAGGTTTGTCTGTGTGACCTTCTTACCTGTTGGTCTGGACGTTATTTTGAATATTTTGCAGGCACGCTAATGTTTATAGAAGTTGGGCTTGGTATTAAGTCCAGTGTTTCAAAAGTATAGCCAAATAATCTACTTATGCTATACTGAAAAGCTAAAGAAAAAGACCAAACCATGGTATGTCTGCAGGTATTAGGGTTTGGCTTTACTGTCCTCAAAGCTCCCATAATGTTAAAAGTTACAAGTGCTGGGCATTCAGAAACCATGTAGCTGAAACATGGGTATATCCTTAAGGGGTCACTTGTTCATATCACATGGCCTACACTATTGGAGGTTTAAGGTATTACACAGTGAAGAATCAAGTTGATTGGGTCTCTTTTGTAGTTTTTATTAAATAGTTTGTCTTTGTAAACTTTTGTTCCTCTTTACTTTGCACCTCTGATTAGTGGGATTAATTTGGTTTCTCTCCAAAGTGAGGGAAAAGTTGCTTCTTGGGGAATTCTAGTGCGTGCGACTTTTAAATGGCTTGAACATAAAATCTTGTAAGAAGATGGTTTAGCTTACATTTGGCTTGTTAGGTGATCTTGAGCTTGATATATCACATTTATCTACAATAGAGTTATACAGTTAAACACTGGCATTGTCTAAGTTAGGTTTAGATTTAATACTTTTTTCTTAGCAATTCTACTGGTGCCCATCATTTTACTTATTGTAGACCAGAAGGCTGCCCCTTAAACAAAATTTGCCTTCAATAAGAATTTCTGCTGGCTCCTTGGTGACACTTCTCTTTCTCTTCCAAAAGTCACACTTCAAGTAGGTAAAATGCAGGCAATTAAAGTAATTCAGTGCCGTGACACAATACAAATGTTAACTTCATAAGAATGTAAACAATACATAATATATACCCCTTAACTTCTGTAATGTCAGTACCCATTAAACAGATACTTTGTCAACTCATTATTGCAGAACAGTGGAGTTTACCTACCAGACAATTACAAATGTCTTAATGCAGTACTTTCATTTCAGTTCATGCTAGCTGTTTAAGCATCTCATGCTAGCTGTTTAAGCATCTGGCATCGGGCAGGAGACACCATCTGCTGCAGGACTACAAGATTCAACAACAGCTTCTACCCTAGAGTGATGACTTCTGAACTTGGGCACTAGTCCCAGGGGTCTGGACACATTATAAGTCCATTACTTGGTACAGTGGTGCAGTGGTTGCGTTTTCGCCTCACAGCAAAAGGTTCTCTGGTTCAATTCTTGGTTGGAGGGCCTTCTGTATGCAGTTTACATGTCCTCCCTGCATTCGTGTGGGTTTGCTCTAGTTTCCTCCCATGTTACAAAGACATGCGTCTGGAACGTTTCTCCCTGGTCCTCCACTGAACATTGGCTTTAAACAAATAAATAAAATAAAAATAAATAAAATTTATTTGTGCAATATATACTTACATATATTCCAAGCAAGTGCAATATTTATTAATTATATGCATAGTCAGTACTATTTAACCCACTCAAGTGCAATATCAGACAAATAACTTAGGCACTGTTCAATTTGTAGTGTGTTTTGTATTACTTTAAATAGGGGTAGTTAATTTAACTCAGGGGAGGGTATTCTTTTTGCATATGAATGTTGGTAAATGTCTCTGCTCTTTCTTGTGTATACTGGGAATAGTACTGTATTTGTTAGTTATGTTTATTCCTCTACTTGTACGTGTTGTTTCACTTACCTTTGTAATCTCAACAGTTGAGCTGATGCACAAAATTTCATTTAGGCTACACGTGTGCAGTTCTAACTGAGAATAAAATTTACTTTGACTTTGACTGCTGTCATTAATTCATTTTTTGTGCTCTCTGAATGTTAATGAGGCCCCTCACTCTCTCTCTCTCTTCCCTTCACCACTCATCTTTTAACTGTTTAAAAAGTTTTGTATGCCTTATGGTAGTGGCAACCTGGCACAAAAGAAGACATGAATGGCTATAAAACATCTCCAGTAAGGGAAGTACTAAGCTTAACAACACGTGCTAAAACATGATGGAACACAAATCAGGTATGCTGTAGACAAGATAAGAGGATAGGTTATATTCTTAATGTAAAGATAAACTGGTTAAGCAGTCCCCCTACAGACATCAAAACTATAACCCAGATGAGATGGCAGGCTGGTGTATATCACCCATTTTACCACATTTCTGGGAGATAACTCTCCCTGAAGAATGATAGGACATATCCTGATAGCAAAAGTCACTCAATATATTCATCATTACAGTCAGAATCTACTGGGATGTAGGCCCCAAAACTCATTTGCATCTGTGACTGGGAGGAGCAGTCAGGCAAGCATGGATGCAGATGTCCACGAAAGACACATACAACAAGAGCAGCTATGACTGAGTCTATAGCTGACTCCTGGGGTCAGACTTCAGAGCACAGAAAGCAGGGAGGAAAGGTGACACAGCTAAATCAGACAAAATCGGAAGTTTCCAAATATTTTTGGACTTGGTAGGGCTGTTGTGTAGCGTATATCTTTCAGTAAGTTACGCATGCACATTATAATCATGGTGGTATGAACTACTTAAAGAGATATAGAGCAGTTCTGCACTGATTTATGCATGATAGCTGACCCTGCATCTCTCTGACATAAAATCACCTTGTTGTTGTTGTGTCTTTTGCCTTTTCCCGGTTAGGGGTCGCCACAGCGGAACTCCGGTCCGCTAATGATTGGCAGTAGATTTTTACGTGCCGAGTTGCCGACCCTGACGCACAACCTTCAACGAAGGTACGCCCATTCACGCATGTCTCCAGACAGAAGACGCTCTAGCTGAGAATCGAACAGGACAACGTCTTACTGTGAGGCGACAACGCTACCGCAGCACCACCACCGCAGTCCTGACTTCAGCAAAGCAGTTGTCTGAAAGTTAGCATGAAAGCATGGTTAAAAAAATTCATCCTTGTCTTGTAGAACACACATCCCCTTGGTTACAACTCTGCTAGGACTGGGCAGGATCAAGATATTAACAAAGGGGTTCAGTTACATCTCCTTGAGACATCAATGCTCATTAAATAAACCTCATTGATATCTGCATGTAGATTATGGCCCCAAGTACTCAAGACATTGGTATCACATATTTACTTATTTGTTTACCAGGTAGTGCACTGACCTTAAATTACCATTTGCAGGCACAGCTCGGGTGAATAGCATCATATAAGAAATTAACAAAACATACTTACAGATACAAGGATATGCTGAAAAACAAATATATATATATATATATATATATATATATATATATATATATATATATAGACACACACACACACACACACACACACACACACACACACACACACACACACACACACACACACACACACACAACATTTACAGAAGCAAGAATATGCTACAACATTTAGTTCAAGAAGCAGTTTACAATGTTAGTTCATAAGAAATTTGAGCAAATAAAACACTTTTTGTTGGAGGCAAGTCCACCTGTATCCCCATACGGGAGGTAACACCCCCACACTCCCCAAACATTACTACTCTCACTCTGCAATCATGCCACCTCAGATAAAGAATTATCATGATAGGCAATGTAAACTCTGTCACACACTCTTTCACCCTCTGGAAGCTTGTGAGGCTAGAGCACTCAATAACAACACATGTAAGAATAACAGCATCTTACTTATGTGTCCCAAGAAAAGGGACAATGTGTAACTGAAGACTTGAGCCATTATGCTTAAGCAAGTACAACAAAAGGGGATATAGCTCAGTGGTAGAGTGCATGCTTTGCTTGAGCTTGGCCGCCCTGAACCACAAGTAATAAGCCTAATAATGGGATCTAGAATAATAAACTACAGCTGTGACTTTCTCAAGCTGATGCTTAGCTGGCAGACCATTTCTAAAGGATTAGAGAAGTAAGGCTGGGTCAAGTTTTCTTCATTAACGTATTTTCTTCGAGTTGCCAGTGTGGGACGTTGCTCACTAGTTGCATCCTGCTAATCAATGCCCAACTTAACATATTTCTGCAGTACAATATTTGTATGGGACAAGAATTTTACATCTTTCTATACTTTTGTCAGCAACATTCTAGGGATCTGTAGCCTGAGCTGCCTACCACAGGAAGACAGACAAAACTTTTTTACTACACTTCCCAGTTTACAGGGAATATTATCTGTGAAGCTGAACTCTTCCCAGTGTTGGCCAGCAGGTGTCACTGCTGTAACTTGTACATAATCCACTGCACATCATTACTGTACCTCTGGCTGATGTAATGTAATAAACAATTCTACACTAGTTTGTTAAAGTATCTTTATACCAAAGGCTATTCTTCAAAAGAGTTTCCTAGGCTCGGGGTTTTCAGCAAACTTACTGTAATTAAAAGCTTCTGTTATTTTCCCAGCAAACATAAAAAAATTAACAGTCCGATAATGATATCCAAGCCTCATTAACAAACAAACATTAGCTTCCTACCCTCAAACTAGCCTGTAGAGACAGAGTACAGCATGCTATTTAAATATATTGTTTTGAATACTGCCATTATTAGGACCTAAATATACATGGAACTGTACAGAAAAACACACCTTGAGCTATCAATAAAGCTAGTAATTAGACGCATTACATGCTGTCATTTAATCTCTCTATACATCAACAGATGCAGTGTCTAAAGCAATTCATTTGACAAGCATATAATTTTGTCAGCCTCTCAGTCTGTTTCGTAAAAAAATATATTACTCAGTTCTAATCTTACTTTTGCTCTCTCCTCCAAAACTGCAAGGTGTGCTGCTATGCAAAACTTTCATTTATAATAAAACATCACAGGGTGACAGACAAGGCAAGCAAGTCAGGAAACCATTTACACTTTGCTAATACCCATACTCAGGAAAAAGAGGGCAAAACATCTCAGGTTAGGGACGGACACATTTGGAAATACCCATTCAATCATCTTAAGTTCTTCTTGAAGGAAGGGAGAGTGCCACTCTCCTTAACATGTAAACGCAGTTTGTTCCAAAGATGGAGTAAAGTACAGTTTTGTACCTACCATAAATGTAGATGTCCGAACTGGATAGCATCTGCAGTCATAACAAGTGGGTTGTCCTGTCGTCAGGCAGCCCTGCAGTCGGCCGGATTCCAAAGTCCGGGTCCGGCTTCGGCTGATGTCGCACTCCACCCGACGTCATCTCTGTTGGTCTTCGGGTATAAAAGCATCAGCCGACGCCATTTTCCTCAGTGTTTCTTGCCCCAGATGCCAGTAGCCCTCTTGCAGGCTAAAATTTGGATAGATGCCAATGTTTCCAAATAGATAGAGGTAAACACAACAATAAGCATGTATGTACATATATACAAACAAATACACCATAAAAGACTCCCCCCCAACAGCTAGCTATTAGGAGGGTAAACACCCTAGGAGTACCACAGAGGGGAAGGAGGGAGGGTAATCCTGACTGCAGATGCTATCCAGTTCGGACATCTACATTTATGGTAGGTACAAAACTGTACTATGTCCTTCATGGATGCATCTGCAGTCATAACAAGTGGGTAGAATACCATAGCCAACTAGGGAGGAGGATAAAAGTAGATTATGGTGTGTTTAGGATCCCTTGCAGTACAGCAGTGGCAAACCCTGCTCGGGATCTGGAATATAGAGGCAAATTATAATGCTTGGCAAATGTATGCACGGAGGTCCAAGTAGCCGCCTCAATAATGTCTTTGGTTGCCACTCCTCGTAAGAAGGCTGTGGTAGTGGCTGTTGCCCTTGTAGAATGAGGTCTTATGTTCTGTGGAATTGGTTTTCCATGGAAGGAGTAACAGTATCGTATGCAATTTCCTATCCATTTGGAGATTGTCTGTTTGGAAATAGCTTTTCCTTCCCTTCCTGTTGCATAGGCTACAAAAAGTTGGTCAGTCTTTCTGCTATTTTTGTTCTGTCCAAGTAGTAGCGTAGCTGTCTATGTACATCCAAGGTATGCAGTATTCTTTCCCTCTGTTTTGTGGGTTGGGAAAGAAGGTAGGTAGGTGGATTGCCTGGTTTAAAGACACTCTGGATACCACCTTGGGCATAAATGTAGGATTAGTCCTCATGGACACTCTATCTTGGTGGAAGATTAGGAAGGGTTGCACTGCCATTAAGGCCTGTAGTTCTGAAACCCTCCTTGCTGAAGTAATTGCCAGTAGGAAAGCAGTTTTCCATGACAGGTGTTGTAGGTCTGCTGTTGCTGCTGGTTCAAAGGGTGATAGTGTCAGCTTTTCTAGCACAAAGTTTAAATCCCAAGCTGGTAATGGTGGTTTCCTTGGAGGTTTTACATTCTTGATTCCTCTGAGGAACTGCCTGAGCAAAGGGTGCGAAAAAACAGGTGGATCAAAGCTGTATTCTGCTGAAATAGCTGATGCATGTATCTTGATGGAGGAGTAGGACAGGCCTGAATGAAGAAGTTCGGCCAGATACTCCAGAATGTTAGGCATATCTATGTTTGACACATCTTTTCCTCTTTCCGTACTCCAAATGACAAACCTTTTCCATTTTCCAGCATAGTTCCTTCTTGTTGAAGGTCTGCGTGCTTCAAGAATAATGTCTTTAACTCTTTGGGAAAGTTCTGGATTAGCTGCTGCTATGTGATGTTCCATGCAGTCAGTTGCAGCGTTTTTAGGTTTGGATGTATGATGCTGTAGTTGTTCTGAGTTAACATCAAAGGCATCAGGGGTATTGGCCACATATTGTTCCGAGACATGCTCTTCAGTAGTGGGTACCAGTGTTGTCTTGGCCAATTTGGAGCTATCAGGATTATCCTTGGACGTTCTTCCTTGATTTTTAGTAGTACCTTGTGCATCAAAGGAAGAGGTGGGAATGCATATGCTGTTAGGCCTTTCCAGTTGAAGGAGAGTGAGTCCACTTTCCATGCTAGTGGGTGGAATGTCCTTGTGCAGAATTTTTTGAGCTGGTGATTGAGAGGTGATGCGAATAGGTCTATCTGTGGCATTCCCCATTTCTTTGAGATGGTCTTGAAGATGTCCGGGTGCAGCTTCCATTCGTGGGCATCGAAGTGGTTCTGCTTAATATGTCTGCTAGAGTATTGTCTTTCCCGGTAAAAATATTGCCTGTAACTGAATGTTGTAGCTGAGTGGCAGGGGCCACAGCACCAAGGTCATTCTGCATAGGGGTATGAATGAGTGCCTCCCTGTTTGTTGATGTACCACATGACTGTGGTGTTGTCTGTCCTTATCATCAACTGGCCCTCTTTGAGAAATGGTTTGAACTTTTGGATTGCCAGTTTTACTGCCAGCATTTCTTTTAGATTGATGTGCAGGTGAAGTTGATCCTGTGTCCACAATCCTTGCACGCATTTGTCCAGCATGTGGGCCCCCATCCTAGGTCTGAAGCGCCTGTTGTGATGGTCTGGCTTGGTTGACATCTGCGAAAGGGTAGGCCTGGGTTTGACTGGCATGCCTGAGCCCACCATAGGAACTCCTGTTTTAAGCATGGAATTAGTGGGATTTCTGTTTCTAGACTGTGTCTGTGTTGGGACCATAAATTCTTTAGGTACCACTGTAGTTTCCTCATATGTAGTCTGGCAAATGGGAACAAGATTATGCATGATGCCATGAAGCCCAAGGCCTGCAGAACTTTTCTTGCTGTTAACTTGTTCAGTTTTGTTAGTGCCAAGAAGTAAAGAGGAAGTTCTTTTTGTTTTTCTGTAGTCAGGAATGCCATTTGTTGTACTGTGTCCAATTCCGAGCCCAAGAATGTCCTTGTTTGGGATGGTATCAGCCTTGACTTTTGTAAATTGACTGTGTATCCCAGTCCTTGTAGCAAGTAAATGACCCTTTGTAAATCTGTTGTCAGCTTGCTTTTGTTGTCCCCTTGTAGCAGGCAGTCGTCCAGGTATGGGTAAATTTGAATTCCCTGTAGTCTGCAATGGGCGATTACTGATGCCAGGCATTTTGTGAATACTCTGGGCGCAGTAGATAAGCCAAAGGGCAATGCTGAGAATTGATAGTGCTCTGATCCTGCAAGAAATCTGAGGTATCTTCTGCAGATTGGTCGAATGGGGACGTGCAGGTATGCCTCCTTGAGATCTAGAGTTACCAGCCAAGACTCCTTGCCCAGCATGGGAAGAAGTTGCTGTAGGGTCAGCATTTTGAATTTTGGGACAATGATGTATGTATTTAAGGTGGACAGGTCGAGAATTGGTCTCCAACTTTTTCCTTTCTTGGAACTAGGAATAGTCTGGAATAGAACCCCTTTCCTTGTTCTGCTGTTGGCACTCTTTCCACAGCTCTCATGTTTGCTAACTCCATTATCTGGCGTAGAGCCTCTGTTTTTGATTTGGAGGTAGATTTGGCATTCCTCTTTTGACTGGTAAAGTGTGGAAGTGAAACCGTAACCTTGATCTATGGTTTGTAAAATCCACTTGTCTTTTGTTATGTAGTGCCAGTTCTTTGAAAATAAGGTTAACTTTCCGCCTAGAGGAGCTGCTATTTGTTCCCTGGTAGGCGGATTTAGGATTAAGTCACTGTGGTTGTGCTGATGTAGTGGCAGTGGCTGTGTCTGTGCCTCTGTTGTTACCTTGCCACTGTCGTCCTCTGTAGGCACCTCCTCTGGATTGGTTTCTGCCTCTGGAACGCCTATTCCTGCCCCTTTGAAATTTTGTGGAGTCAGGAAAGGACCAATTTTTGGCAGGCCAGTTCCTGCTAAACCTTGGGGTTGAACCTGCAAGAAATCTTTAACAGTTTGAACAGATTTTGCCTTTTCTTCCATTTTCTTCATAACCTGCTGGGCAGGTGTACCAAACAAACTTGTCTTGTCCATAGGAGCATCTAGCAACTTAGCTTTAACATGATCCGGTAAAGCTTGTTCCTTTAGCCATGCATGCCTTCTTATCACTGTGCCTGTCATGGCTGATCTAAATGAAGCCTCCAGTGCATCATAGCCACATTTTAAGGAATGGTTGCTAACCTGTTGTATGTTATTTACCATCTCTAATACATATTTCTTATCAAGAGATTCATCAGTGGTTAGTTTTTAGTTAACTGATCAAGCATAAACTCTTGGTATTGTATCATGTGAAACTGACAGTTTAAAGCTCTAGCTGAGAGAGTAGCTGAAGTGTAGACCTTTTACCCCATCTGTCTAATGACCTTGCTTCCCTTTCAGAAGGAATAGGGTTTTAGCTGTGGTCGCTGCTACTGCCTTGGGACCCTGGGATATAGTTTCTGGGTCTGCAAGTGGGGCCTTGTAAAGGTGGTGATGAGTATCTGGCACCCTGTAAAATCTGTCTGGTTTGGCAGGGGCTGGGGTAAAGAATCTGGAGCGGAGCAAACATCATTGAAAGCATCATCCACCACAGAGAGAACAGGAGGTATAGCTAAGGGCCTGTGCTGTGGGAGGTGCAGAAAGGTCCTAAGTCTTTTCTGGAGTCTGAAAAATCCTGTTGCTGCCATTGGAACTGTTCTCGCATGGCATGCAAGGTTTCCCCAAAGGAGAATTCTTCTGGTGGGGAAGCAGCTGGAATGGATTCTTCAGCATCAGAATCTTCAAAATTGGAGAAGGGAGCCTCTGGCTGGTCAGTTATGTCTGATTCATCAGCAGAATCATCAGAAGACACTGGCTCAGGGGCTCTGCCCTAGGTCTCTTCTCTGGGGCTGAGAGGCCCTGTCTGGGTGAGATTGAGATCCTCTAATTAAAGAAATTAAATCTTCTGCCAAAGAAAGCATTTGAGAACTGGAAGAGGGCCTGGATGTGGGGGGTTTAACAGGCACTGTTTTAGTAGTCTTGGCTGCTTTAGCCCTGGCGAAGGCCTTAATGGACATGGCTGCTGGAGGCCTAGCAGCACCATGTGCTGGGGTAGAGACATCCAAGGGGATGGTGTCTGATAAGTCAACCACCGTAGTGGGTAAACTTTCTGAGGTCGATTCAAGAGTTGTAGCAGGGGCCTCAGTTGTAAGAATAGGTTCAGCTGTACTTTGATCAGTTTTCTCGGTTTCGCCGAAACCGAGACACTGCTGTTTGCTTTACCGTGGTTTCGCCGAAACCGCGGACCGCGAGTGTCGGTCTTTATCTTTGCGTTTTTTGGTAGATTGGGTAGTCGGAGGATCCGACGGCATAATGTACGCAAAATCAGAACCGAAAAACTGTTCTGCAAACTCCGACCGACGCCTAAGCGTTCGTCGGTTGAAAGAGGCACAGGCCGAACAGGCTGCTACGTCGTGGGCTGGGCCTAAACAAGGCAGACAGTAAGAGTGGAAATCTTTATGAGGTATTTGTTTCCCACAGGTTAAACAATTGTTAACTTTTTCTGACATCGGCTGAGGCAAGAAAGAGTCCCCAACGGGGTACTTAGCTTTAGAAGTCTTTGAAGTAGTATTCGGTAGAAGTAATCTCTGGATCCGACCGACCGGCACTTGCGAACAGCTTCTGCTTCGGGCGCCACGCGGCAAGAAAGACTGAGGAAAATGGCGTCGGCTGATGCTTTTATACCCGAAGACCAACAGAGATGACGTCGGGTGGAGTGCGACATCAGCCGAAGCCGGACCCGGACTTTGGAATCCGGCCGACTGCAGGGCTGCCTGACGACAGGACAACCCACTTGTTATGACTGCAGATGCATCCATGAAGGACATCCATTGTATGATACAAATCTGCCCCCCAAATTAATTTCCTTATTCTCAGTTTTGGTGGTACTTTTTGTCTTTTGGAGGTGCAACGGATCCAGTACAGCAGAGTATTTGATGACCCAATATAAAAGACATAGATTTCCTTTTAGCAGCCTAACGGAGATAAAGTATAATATAGGATTAGGAGTTTGCCTTAATAGCTTAGGATTTTTAAACCAATATTTTCAGTTAGGTACTTTTCGGGCCTCTTTAGCTGTATAATATGTTTGGCTAGGTATGTGCAGAATGGGGGCATTATACTTTATTATAGGGCTAATCAGGGCTGAGTGCAGACAGATGACAACATTTACTGAACTAGATGAGATGCTTTTTGAAACCAGATGGGCTAGACAGAAGGATTTATTGACTATGAGAGAGAGAGAAGGTTGGAGAGAGAGAAGGTTGGATGATGTGGGGATAGTGAATCAGGAAGTGAAACAGATTAGCAAGGAGGAAGTAAGGACAGCTATGAAGAGGATGAAGAATGGAAAGGCTGTTGGCCCAGATGACATCCCAATGGAAGCATGGAGGTGATTAGGAGAAATGGCAGTGGAATTTTTAACTAGATTGTTTAATGAAATTTTGGAAAGTCAGAGGATGCCTGAGGAGTGGAGAAAAAGTGTTTTGGTACCTATCTTTAAGAATAAGGGTGATGTGCAGAGCTGCAGTAACTACAGAGGGATAAAACTGATCAGTCACAGCTTGAAGTTATGGGAAAGAGTAGTAGAAGCTAGGTTAAGAAGGGAGGTGATGATTAGTGATCAGCAGTATGGTTTCATGCCAGGAAAGAGCACTACAGATGCAATGTTTGCTCTGAGAGTGTTATTGGAGAAATACAGAGAAGGTCAGAAGGAGTTGCATTGTGTCTTTGTAGACTTGGAGAAAGCATATGACAGGGTGCCTAGTTGTGGTATTGTATGAGGAAGTCGGGAGTGGCAGAGAAGTATGTAAGAGTGGCACATAACATGTACAAGGGTAGTGTGACAGTGGTGAGGACTGCAGTGGGAGTGACAGATCTGTTTAAGGTGGAGGTAGGATTACATCAAGGATCAGCTCTGAGTCCTTTCTTATTTGCAGTGGTGATGGACAAGTTGACAGATGAGATCAGACAGGAGACCCCGTGGACTATGATGTTTGCAGATGACATTGTGATCTGTAGTGAGAGTAGAAATCAGGTTGAGGAGACTCTGGAGAGGTGGAGATATGCTCTAGAGAGCAGAGGAATGAAGGTCAGCAGGGCTAAGACAGAATATATGTGTGTGTAAATGAGAGGGAGGGTAGAGGAATGGTGAGGATGCAGGGAGTAGAGTTGGTAAAGGTGGACGAGTTTAAGTACTTGGGATCAACAGTTCAGAGTAATGGTGAATGTGGAAGAGAGGTGAAGAAGAGAGTACAGGCAGGGTGGAATGGATGGAGAAGAGTGTCAGGAGTGATTTGTGACAGACGGGTACCAGTAAGAGTGAAAGGGAAGGTCTACAAGAGGGTAGTGAGACCAGCTATGTTATATGGGTTGGAGACAGTGGCAGTGACAAAAAGGCAGGAGTCAGTGCTGGATGTGGCAAAGTTAAAGATGTTAAGATTTGCACTCGGTGTGACTAGGATGGACAGGATTAGGAATCAGTATATTAGAGGGTCAGCTCATGTTGGACAGTTTGGAGACAAAGCAAGAGAGAGACGAGATTGTGTTGGTTTGGACATGTGCTGAGGAGTGATGATGGGTATATTGGGAAAAAGATGCTAAGGATGGAGCTGCCAGGTAAGAGGAAAAGAGGAAGGCCTAAGATAAGGTTTATGGATGTGGTGAGAGAGGAAATGCAGGCGGTTGGCATGATAGAACAAGATGCAGAGGATAGGAAGAAATGGAAAGAGATGATCGGCATGGCGACCCCTAACGGGAAAAGCCGAAAGATGATGATGATGAACTACATGGTAGTCAAAGAAGAAGGGAGTTCTCAACCCAGCTGCCAAGATGCCGATTGCTATCTGCATAAGGATCAGAGTAGTTTTTATACTAACATGAAATACACCAGTGCCACAAGCCACATGATCCAAAGCGCAAGAAATCCACAAACTAGTGAAATAAATAAAGAACGTTATTAAGGTTAAGTGCTTTTGTCCGAAAAATCAGGACTTTTTCAGAGTTGATGTGGAATTCTTGAGAGTTGGGTCAGGTCTATATTATTTCATCGATAGACATTTCCATCAATCACATCTCCATCGACACAAAACCACTGAAATTAACTTCGACGAATTGCAGAATTTTCCCCAGGACAATGAAACAATTGCCCCGTAGTACAATGGAACATACACTGCACTAAATCAAATCCACCCAAGTGAGGGTGGAAGCCCCCCACACTTACCTCAAACTATATCTATAAATATATATATATATATATATCTATAAATATATATATATATATATATATATATATATATATATATATATATATATATATATATATACCAACTCTGAGACTGCACAACAGTGGAGAAAAGGGCAAAGTTGTGGTGTTGGCCAACTACTTCCTTACCTTGGGAATCTGCGATTCACAGAAGTGAATTTTGTTTGGTGTCAATGGACAGGTGTTCAATGGAAATATCTTTCAAAGTAGTAATACAGACCCAGTTGGGTCATATGGCTTTTGAAAATGGTGCATTTCATTTTGGTTCTTGGTTTCTAGGCATGGAAGCTCCTTTGTGTTTGAGTATTGACTACACTGCAAACTGTGGATGACAGATGCACTCTTTTTGCATTAAGTTGAAGCTCATTTACTGTACACCACTGGTCAGTAAGGGTTAATTTTCTTTGTAGGGAGCTTGCATTAGAAGAAGCATGAACTATAAAACCCAGCTTACTGTCATCTGTGAATTTGGAAATCCATATGCATGGGTTCACAGAATGGAGGTCAGAACAGTACATTCTGAAAAAAAGAGTCCTAGCACAGAGGGTTTTTATAGAGGTGAAGTACTCCAACTGGTTGGAGGTGACACAGAGGTGAGGTTCTGCTCCAAGTCTGCTTTGAGATGGAAAAACAAGGAAATGCACCTTCATACTAGTTGGCTGTCATAGAAATACCAAACTGATTTAGCTGCTATTTGCCAATGAATCTGGAAGAATATCAAATAACTGGAAACTCTTGGAACAACAAATAATCCAGAAGCTCTTAATGAACTGCACCTACTTGTTCCCAGTAAGTATTTTATTTGTAACATGCCTGTAAGAAACGTATGTCTAACTCCCAGTTCTATGGAGCACAACATAGGATTATAGCTTACTGAAAAATGAGAACTAGAAAGTTGTAACTTATTTGAAAAGTAAGTTTCAGAATTGCATGTGCACATGACAGTGCTGTGAAAAGACTGAAATATACGTTATCTGTAATACAGCAGTCCCTATCTGGTCAGGTGGTCATTAACTGGAATGGCAACAGCTGTTTCACAGAGTTCTGTAAAAAGGAAACAAGAGTTATGGGACTACAATTACTAATGGTGCAATGGGAGAGCTAGCTCTAGCAGAAAGTTCCCTAGACACATTCCATTACTTTTTAAACTTTAATTAAAACTATGAAGGTAAAATGAAATATTTTAACATCCCTTTCATAATTAACATTGTGTTCCAGGCACTTTGTAACACGAACTGCATACTGAGGTGAAATGAAGGTGGGAAGTTGTTAAACTGTGCATCATGATGAAACATGAGTCTGAAAGCTAATTACCATCAGCTCTCTCTGGTCACTCAACATTGCAGAGACATCAATAACACCAGTACCACTGTTTCCAACATTAACCACAGTGAATGGAATCAGTTTTTATACAATCTACAATTAGTTGGAAAGATCTCTAAGGATCTATGTTAAAAGTGAAAAGGGAAGGTAATTTATGTTTGACTGACCACTGTTAAAATTATCACTTATGGTGCTTGTCAGTGGGGCTGTGTATGTGTCTGAGAACAACAAGTTTAAATATATATTGCTATGGCCACAATGTTTTGCACTTTTACCTGGCATGGCATGGTTAGTATGTTTTTCAGTGAAACATGTTGAAATACATTACTGTAAATATTTATTTTATCACAAAAGATATCTGAGGTATACATTTCTGTGAAACATATTGCAAATGCATTACTGCAGACATTGCTGTTTTTTTAGATATCTAATGTGTACACACTCAATAAAGGTGCTATAATTGATGGGTATAGAGACAGTCTTTGGATAAAAGTGACCTCTGCTGTTCTTTGATTACAGTTAAACAATCATTAACATGGATATGCGTGCATAATCTGTATTTCTGTGAAACACACTGAACTATATTACTATGGTCACTGTTTTTATCCGATCACAATCATTCTTAAATCTGAAAAAAAATGTCCTGACAAGATTAGTTTTCTACCCCAGTTAGCAAAGAAAAATAAAAAATACAATAAAAACATACTTGATAACAGTGCTTTCTTGACTACTCTAGCAATATTCTATCAATAAAAAGTGGTTATAATTTCTGATTACACTGATCTGATAACAGTTAGCTAATCTGTTTTTTAGAGCTACTGTGCACTTGTGTCAGACAAGTTGAAATACATTATTATGGCCATTACATTTTATCACCATTAGACATCTGAGGTATACACAGTCAAATGATTATATTTTGTGGGTATGGGAATTGAATATATGTGAGTAAATAGCTTTCAGAGATTTTGTTTTTGTTTACAAACATTTTGTGCCACCTCTTCACAGTCAAAATAGGGGTACCCAAGAAGAATGAGCATACTCTGGGCTGGCAAAATGGCACTAGCATCTATTACTTTTTAAGACTTCAGTTTAGTCATAATGTATGTTTTGACTTTCAAAGAGTTACTTTATTACTATAATGTGTAATTGTCTTTACCTTAATTTTACAACTAAAATGCATGTTTCCTTTTCTTACACAGAGCCGCATAAAAGCTTACATATGTGTGTGTGTATGATTATATTCCTTTACATCACCGATGAACTTTCATCAGCATAAAATACGCTGTGAAACTTCATCTGCAACATCTTTCATTGAAACACAAACACTTAAATAAGGTGATCAGACGTGAAACAAATATGTTTCATTTCTGATCATCCAAAAGAACCAGAAACTTTGCTTTTACATTTTTTATGTTTAATTTCTCAGAAATGGCAGATTTACTAGGGTGGTTTTTAATATCTGACCATCAATACTGCAATGAAAATGGCTCGGGATAAATACTGAATATATGAGATAAAAAAATCCAGATCTTTGAAAGTAAAAGAACACCTACATTTGTCTTAAGTCAATATGACAGTTCTACCATTCTACAAAAAGAGTATAATAAACAATTTCTCAGAATGGTCCATGGAGATCAACTCTAGTTAACAAAGGATAATAAAACAAAATACTTTTTCTGGGGAGCATGTCTTCTGACCTGCACACTTGGGGGTTTTCACTCACTCAAAATTTGTAACTGCATGACACTTCTGATAGCTGCAGTCACACATTATGATCATTATGGTTAGGCAGACAGGAGATTAAATACCAAACTAAACAAGTCACTTGGTTCAAACATGAGTTTCAAAGGAATAGCTATTTACTGTTGCTCATGATGAGCCTGTTTTTGTCATGAGGATTTACTTTTGTTCTGTCTAGCAAATGTCCCTTGATGTGTCTGCTGTTACAATTTGAAATAAAAAATAAACTAAATCCCAATCATTGTGATCACTGTAAATATAAATAACAAACTAACACTCAAGTTGAGAACTCTGAACATCTTTTTATGGTAATTAGGAAAAAGTGGCCACATTTAAAGATACTGACAAAGATGAGGCAGTACTGCAACTAGGATCTAGTGAAGGGGATGAAGGGAGTGGCTATGCCAGGCATAAGCTGTTAGGGGGCATGAATGTGGTGTGAATGCAGAACTGGCATTCATTTATGAAGCCAGAAGAGCACCAGGACTTATGCATCTGCGGTTGTAGTGAACTGTCAGCATCTGTTAGCAACTGGAGCACAGTGCTTGTTACAGCTGTAGCTTGCAGGTTGCTACAGTTAGCAGACAGAACAGTTGTTTTGTTGTTTTTTTTCCCCTCAACTTCAGGTTGCCCGGGGCACCAGATGAGCTTGCTACTGCTCCGGTTGGGGGATCTGGTACATTACCCTGCTAGGGTCCAATCTGAACATGACTCGACTCTGGGGAGATTGATTTCCACTGACACATGCCAGTATAAGCAGACAGACTAAATGTGTGCCAAAAGAAAGG
Source organism: Protopterus annectens (assembly GCF_019279795.1). NCBI lineage: Eukaryota > Metazoa > Chordata > Ceratodontiformes > Protopteridae > Protopterus > Protopterus annectens. The sequence continues at coordinate 713,115,843 of NC_056745.1, forward strand.
AAAAGAAAAGGATGTGGACTTTCTGGTAGCAGAGAAGAAGAACATCAGTCTCTACTTGTAAGCTTATTAAGCAGCATTTTTTACACACTTTTACTGAATTATCATATAATACATGGGCAAACTTACATTTATATAAAAGAAAAACAAACCACATTAACATGTTCACATTTATAAACATTACACATCACATATATTCTTTTGTACAATTATCGTCAATCCAGCATTACATAAATTGCTTAATATCTGCTTTCCCTTAAACCTTACTCATCCATCAAAACATTATTCATCATGTATTGTACCCACAATTTCCATTTTTCTATATAATTTGCTCTTACCTTTTTCTAAAGATCCCACTTCCAGTTCTTTTATCTCTGTTACAATATTCACTACTTCAGATACTGTTGGTTTAGACTCTGATTTCCATTTTCTAGCAACTGTTTTTTCAGCTGCCACCAGAATTAAAATTAATAAGGCCTTACTATGTCTAGGCAATTCAGATCCTGTATACCAGCGCAAAAAAATAATTTCCTTGGATATACCCATTTGCTCACCCACTTATTTCTGACAGAGTACTTTGTAGGGACTTTTTAAAGTCTGCCAACTCATTACACTCCCAAAACATGTTTCCAGTTACCTTTCTATCCCATCATACATCCAACGTCTCACATCTACTGGTGGAAAAATTCTTTGGAGTCTGCTTGGGGTATAAAATACCTATGCAAACACTTCCAAGCAATAATCCAAAATCTAGAATTTCTTGCATATTTGGGAGCCATACACATGTCCTCTCATTGTTTCCTTGTGAACTGTTTATCCATTCCGTCTTCTCAACCTTTTTTAACTTCCTCTGATTCCTATATTTATTGTGTAATATTTGCTATACCCTACTAATTATCCTTTTATCCCTTTTTTAACAGCAGCTTCTGTTCTATTTTCAACTAAACTCTACAGAACAGGTCTTTCACTTAGGATTCTCATATCCCTTTCTCTTTGCCTATACTCTGATATCAATCCCTGACAGGTTCATAGGTTCATAGGTTAGTACTAAGCTAACTGCCCTTGCGAGCCATTTTAAGCCTAGCCAGTTATCCCTTGTGAGACTCAATCCCTGCACCTTGTGCTTGTAAGGCAAACACCTTAACCATTAGGCCACCCTTAGGCCAATTTCTAGCCTGCAGTCTAAATTGAAAGAATTTTAGTATACACTGTCTTTTCAAACTGTTGCCAGCATGATCATTAGCATGAATAAAAAGCTGCAAGAAGGATATGAAATACAAAGGGTTAATTTAGAAATAGCAAAAAATTACTGTGTGTGCTGGCAAGCATATATAGCTTAGTTATTTTGGCATCCATGTAAAGGAGTATGTTATTGAGAAACAAAGTATGTAAAAAAACTGCGCAGATGGCAACTGGAAGGACATCAACGAAGTAAAGAGATGTAACATCAAGTTTCAGATAGTGCTGGAATACCACGTTTCAGATAATGCAAGTCTGAGTTTCTCGGTGTATTTATTGTACTTAGTATAATACAGTAATAAGACTAGTTGATCACAATAAGTAGTTAAATCTACTTTGGTACGCTTGCATGCAAATGCAAGTAACAGCAAGAAACCAACAGAAAACGTCATATAATTTTTCAATGGTGAGCCACAGTTGACAGACCGAATGGTTTCTTATTGTGACAACTACAGCTTCTTTTTTATTTTATTCAGTTAGTACGTTCCATTCCAGTGCAAATGTTTGCCTCCTCCTTCCTATGCACAGTATCCAGTAGTAGAGCAGTGCATCTCTGCAGATTCCACAGGTCCTGTACATTCACACAGCTGAATCTGCCACCAGTGTTTGACTACCTTTTGGGAGAATCAATGAGGGACTTTCTACATTTTCCTGACGGAAGATTTGGCCACCTTCCACACAGAAACTGGTAATTCTCTTTTTGTTTCTCATTCTACAGCATGGATGCCATAAACAAAAGAACTGTAAAGTGTAAGACTACCTTTCAGGTAAACAGTAATAACAGTCCAGCACATGTATGGTCAGGATTTAAAGATTGGTATAAACAGAACTGTAGCACATGCAGTACTTTATTAGTTAATGTTGAGGTCAATGCTTTATATAAATGCATTACGTCTGACTGCTATCTTAAACAGCAACATCATTTATATGACAGTAAATGTTTATTGTGCAAGTCATATGAAACTGCTTTCTGTGTGCAATGTCATAAAAGTAATGGTAAACAACCAGATGCATTATGTCCTGTCACCACATGTAAAATGTTAATTTCAGGGTTACAATATCAGTCAAGTCAGTTATTTACAGAATCTTCTGTACATCTTGCTAGACAAAAGTGGCATAAGCCCACTGCACATTACAAAACAGATAAGAACAGAGATGAGGTTCATAGTGAACTTACACAAAGCTTTAATAAACTTCTAAGACGCAGTCAGAGTGAGTTCAAAAAGTTCAGACAACATATGCAAACACTTTTTCAGAAGTGCATAAGAGCTTTAAAGTCAGTAGAACAGAATACTGACAAAGATAATCTGGTTAGTAAAGAGTTAAAGCAACAGCAGTTAACTACACTAATAAATAATTTACCACATACTATTCTACCTTTAGAAAATGGTAGAGCATACAAAGCACAAACTTTAGTTAAAGCAAGGGACTTAAATAGTGATTTTAAAACCATTTCATATAACAAAACAGTTCTACGGCATAAAAATCAAGTGAGAGTAGTTAAACACAGTAAAGACATGACGTCACAACATTGACATGCATGTATTTTCTTTACATCTAAAGTGCAGCAAAAGGCAAATGACAGCAAATGTAAATCATGTAAATATATCTGTTTTAAGCATGTGTTAGTTAAGTCAATATTTCTTTTGCTCCTTACAATATTTTGTAATTGTATAATAGCATAAAAAATAGCACAGACTCCAGCAAAACAGTATTCAAAAGGAATATTATGCATAGTAAAGCAAGTTAATGTTTATTACAACTGCATTCTAGTATCAAGTTGCAAGTACATTAATGAATGACTGAAGGTACGAGTAAGTGCTGAAGGAGTTATGGGTTAAGCATCTGGAATGCGCAGAAATAAAAAAAGTAAGTAATGTCAGCTCAAATCTTTCCAGGCTGGAATGGGTAGTTACAAGAAATGTTGCATAACATAAAGTGTTACTGGTATTGAAATTTAAGATCAAGGAAACAAGACTGGTCACCAGGCTAAACGGCTTATGTTTTTATAAAACATTATTGTTAAGTATTCACGTACATCATTAAGCAAAAAGCACAAAAGTCTACAAAAATCCTGTTTAGTAATTGTAATAAGACGTCACAATTGTGCAATAATCTGTTTGCAAGTAAATACTACACAGAGTACAGTCAGTACACGGGCTATGGTATGCAGTTAAAATACATTATGCAGGTCCCTTTACAAAAAGGAAGGGTACGAATAGTTAGTAGTAACAGTAAATATCTTTTCAAAATGGGTAAAAGAAATTCCTATTAGAACTTTGACAGTATAGGCAACAGCAAATGCTTTATAAAAATATTTTCTGTTTTTGAAAATGGCCAAAAAAATGAACAAATGTGTAAGACCAAAGTGTCCCAGTCTATGTAACAGCCAAAAGGCAAGCATACACTTAATTCCCACAGCATAAAGCAAATAAACAATACTGCAATAAAATGATGTATGCTACAAGGAGAAGGGCATACTTTCAATTTTATACTAACTGTGTAAACAGTACTGCAAAAGAGACTCCAATAAAGTTGCAAAGTGGTAATACCAAAAATACATTTTAATGTTTCAAGTAATGTAATTAGCAGGCTTCAGTTTAATGCTAAGTTTAAAAATCAAACTGAGTGTACATTACAGCCATGTATATACAAATGCAAAAACAATCTGTACAAGCAAGTGTATTCTGTACAGTATATAGGAAATGGTTTATCTATATAAATAGAGTAACAAGTCAAAACTTGACATTTGTGACATGTTTTTTTCTCAAAAAACAAGACTGCAATGCCTCTGCAATAAAATCCTCAAGCATTGTCAATAAATTACTGTATACAACATCACTGTACAGAGTCATATTCAGATTAATCCAGTTCTAATAGTACTGGTTGTCATCATTGTGTTGACAATATAAAACTGTGTTAACTTGCTGTATTAAAAGAAAACTAAAGATTTTGTTTCCCAATGTGTTTCTAGTTAATAGCAATATAACTTGACAAGAAAGTACATACTAATATAGACAGTTTTGAATTTAAAATAAACAGAAGGAATGTATAGAGTGATAAATATGTTTAAAAATGTATAAATGCATGTGCACATCTATTTGCTAGTTAGATGCATATACACATCTGTTGCTATAATATTTGTAAAAATAATATAGTTTGTTAAATGCATGTATTTCTGTTTGCTAGCATACATACATTCTGGTACAGCTTGAGACAAGCTGAATGTTGTGTCTGGAACATGCTTCAAGGACTATAGATAAAAATGCAGCTGCGAGACAAGGCACACAAACATTCAACACAGACATCTGCATTTCATTTGCATCATTCTGAACATCAAAACAGAGGGAATATTTCATGAATAAAAGTTAGGAAAATGCTACACAAAACAGATCACAACACAATTTCGTTGTAAAAAGCATACAGCATGTACCTTTGGGAAGATAACATTTACCACAAAAATAACAGGATGGTTAGCTAAACAAGGTCAGGCATACATAAAAGTAGAAAAAAAAAATCAGAGCCTGACAGACATTTCAGTAAACAGCTCTCTCTCTATTAGATGCTGTACAGTACCTCAAAGATGTAACAGTTCTGACAAGGAAAGACATCATGCAAAAATGTCACAGTGTGTAGACAATAATACAAAAATAAAAATAAACTCAACAGGGGGAAGAAAAGGGTATGATTTCTACCAATACTCTGTTTATTTGTATAAACAACACTGTAATACAAGGAAAAGGACCATGGGTTAAAATACTTACCATTTTGGGTAACAGGCCAGTACTTCATACAGATCAAATGGTAAAAATACCATCCACTTGTAATATGATAGGGCAACAAAACCAAAAAACAACATTGTACTTCAATATTACATTTCCAAGTTTTAAAGACACCAAATACAGATTTAAAAGAGCTTGGTATAAAAACGAGTAGAACAAGATATGTCACGGATTGTACATTTACAAGCACAATGAAAGTAAGTCATTACAAGCATCTTTGATAGACAGATTACAATTTAGTATTAATGTATTTAAATTTGTAAATTGAACAAAATATTGTACAATATTGCCTTCAAATTTCAAAAGGTTTGTTAAAGTGGCACCACAATTTGTATGTGCGGTTTCAAATAACCCAGTGTTAATAGTAAAAGACAAAAACAGAGGTTGACATTGCCCATAATTGGTGGGACATATTTAAAGGATAGTCATCATCTGGGATCAAATTGCTAAACTGGTTAATACATCCTGTGTTGATAGTTTTACGGGTCATAATAATAATGACAGCTTGAAATTGTTTAATATGCGGCAGGTTACAAAGAGCTGCAATAACTCAACAAGTTATGATTGTAAATATGAGCAAAGTGGTAAATGCTGTAAATAGCAATGTTGATGAAACAAATACAGTCTTTTTTTAACTGAAGTTTAGTCTGTTCCTCAAAATAATAAAATAACGGGGAACTGAAAGAATTTTAGTACATACTGTCTTTTCAAACTGTTGCTAGCATGAATATTAGCTTGAATAAAAAGCTGCAATAATTATATGACATATAAAGGGTTAATTTAGAAATAGTATAAAATGCAAAAAAAAAATAGTAAGTGTGCTGGCAAGCATATATAGCTTAGTTAGATTTTGGCATCCATGTAAAAGAGTATGTTATTGAGAAAAAGTCTGTAAAAATAACTGCACAGATGGCAGCTGGAAGGACATCAACAAAGTAAAGAGATGTAACATCAAGTTTCAGATAGTGCTGGAATACCACGTTTCATATAATGCAAGACTGAGTTTCCATGGATCATCAAACTACAAAGAACCAAGGACAAGGGAACAAAAGAAAACTGTTATACAAAGAAAGAACTGTTATACATCAGACTCTGAGAAAAAATATCCGACTCTTTGGTATAAGTATGAGTGTAATACTAAACAAGCTTTGGGAATTTGCCATAGAGAGCTGACACCATCTGTGTTGCATGCTTGTAGATCCAAAAGGAAAATGTAACAGTAAATGCGTATTAACTGAAGCAGTTTGTTTTGGTGTATTTATTGTACTTAGTACAATACAGTAATAAGACTTGTTGGTCACAATAAATAGTATGCATGCATGTAAATGCAAGTAACAGTAAGAAACAAAGACAAGACATCATATAATTTTTCATAAATGTCTCTTGGCCTAGTCCCATTCTATTACCTTTCCCTCTGTAGTTATCCACTCACAATATCTTGTTTCCTTTGCCAATTTTCTCCAGTAAATTCCAGCCCCATCTTGCCTGTTCTCTGTACCCCTAATTGCAGTCATCCCTATCATCAGTATCTCCTTTCTTAATTCTCGTGTTGGCTTAGTTCTTAGTATACTTTCTCCTACTTTATGAATACAATATTCTGTATGGCTGTTAATCTCCTGGGATCTGCATCCAAAATCCCTCTCTCTCTCTATTTCTTGAATTTCCCCCTTGCTTCATCATCATCATCATCATCATCATCATCATCATCCCTTTCTACTTTGAATTACAAGTTTCTGCTTGTGTTACGTACATAAGCCTTAACTGTGTAGCTCTAAAATATCCCTTCAAACTAGGTAATCTAAACCACTTTGTTCTATTGGAAGGCTCAACTAATTTATTTTGACCCTTGCCCTATTTTTATTAAGCAGCACTTTGATTGTGTAATTAGCAATTTTGTGAAACTGGCAGTGAGGGTGGTCAAAGTCAGAAAACAGGTTGGGATTAAATTAAATTAAATTTTCACATAACACATAAAAAAGCCTACAACAATTATGAATGAATAAATCAACATTTGAAAGATGTTTAATCATGACTACACAGAATCTGAGCATAATACTACAAACTGTGGTTTCCTTCAGTGTTGTCAAATAAGACTAGTTAGAGATGATCACCAAATTGTATCATCTTGAAAAGTGGAACTGGTGCTCCCTACTTCCATTCTGCCTGACAGCAAGAGCAGCCAGCTGGTGGATGGGTGGCATGGCAACCACTGCTAGGAAGAATCCCTCGGATGGCAAGTCTTTAGAGGCCTGCAGGCATATCATTCAAGGACTGTAGACACAAATGAAGTAAACATCTTAACACTCAAACCTGGCTCAAGTGAGCTTTGGCTTGCCAAGTTCAATGTCTTTTCTTTCCCTAAATACTGTGTTTGACAAATTACTATCATCAGGATTCAAGGAATCAGATTTGAATGAAAAGTCTTTGAAACATGGGTGTCAAAGTGCAGTAAGTCCCATCCTACTGACCACTTGTCTCATGTATATAGTCTTCTTAGTAATATCCAATGTCTGTAATTAATGTTCAAGTAAGTTTCATGTAACACATGTAAAAATTATGTGCTATTCATTAGTTTATATTCTTTCTTGCATGTGAAAACTTTCTTTATTGCTCTGTAATAAGCTAATGTAAGCTAATGTAATATGCTAATTGTCTCTGGAGCTTTTCTCTCGGGGCCTCCGCTAAAATAGGGCACCCAGTCGGACTTTCCCGGTAAAGAAATGCCAAACAAATAAACAAATGAATAAATACAATAATAAACACATAATATTACTACTACTACTACTAATAATAATAATAATAACAACAACAACAACAACAACAACACATGAACACCAAATCACAAATACAATTAAGGGCATTAGCTGTCCAAATGCCAAACAGTCAGACATGTGCTACTGATGGAGGGACTCATTTATGTCTAAATCATGTAATCTGACAGCTGTCCTGGGAATTAACTGAGTTAAATATTTTAGGATTGCTTGCCTTCCATTATTAAGCACTGGCGTACGGGTGCCATAGTGCAGCAAGTCCCAGCTGCTCTAAAGGATGGAACAAAGAAAGGCATCACAGTATGTTAACCATAATGCATCACACACATGAGTCTAAAGTAAATGAATAAGTAAGGCTGGGCAAAAGCAGATATTAAAACCTCCTGATCAGCCTTATCTCACAAATACTTTTTTACCCCACAGTTGAATCCCACAGCCAGTAGTACAAAGCAAAGTAAAAAGTGCCAGCATGACAAAGTTTGACATGGAGGGCTTCTGACAGGAAACCTGCATCAAAAAAAAAAAAAAAAAAAAAAAGAAAGGAAACAGCTAAATGTCACAGATAAAAGCAACGTAGGAATTTTGAACTTAACATTCCACATGACATATAGCAGACACTGTGGAAACTGTCAAGAAAAAAATTATTCCAACAATCCGTTCAGATTTAACTGCAAGTTGTTAGCTGTCACTGACAGTGCCAGTGGCTAAACGGACAGCATGCTCATCTTTGACATTAGAAGATCACAAGACTGTAGGTTCCATTCCTGCACCAGGTGCTTGGACTCACTTTCCAGTACTGACAATGTAGTGCAGCATAAGGGAGTTGGTGCATTCCTGGGTGTGCCATCCATTACATAAGATGTTAAAATGAGTTGTTGGTTCACAGATGAGTACTAGGCTAGCTACCACTGTGGGCAATTTTATGCCTAGCCAGTTTTCCTTTCAAGGGTGAGAATATACACCTTAACCATTAAGCAACCCCCAACCCCAATTAGCTCAAAAGAATGTAAATGATAATATGACACTTATCAAAAACAGTAGGGGTACTTTACTGAAATACATCATGTCTGCATAATAACATAACATAAAACAAGAAGTTATGTACTCACCATAATGTTCGATGTATGTAGTCCATCTCGCCTCACATTCTTACCCGTGGGTTCGGAGCCGAATATCGGCTCTGACTCGGCCGATTTTTCTAGCTCTAAGTCTTTCATTGGCTGGGCTAAGCAGGTATCTCATGGTGCACTGCTCCATATCCCCAGATCTAGTTTGCTGCGAAACTCATTTGTACTCCATACACACATCACATCCAGGTAAAGAATAAGCTAAGCAAGGGAACTCTGTAGATGACAACCTAACCTCCAAATCCTCCAGGAAGGGGGAAGGTGGGAGGGTAAGTAAGAATGTGAGGCGAGATGGACTACATACATCGAACGTTATGGTAAGTACATAACTTCTTGATGTTATGTAGTCCTATCTCGCCTACATTCTTACCCGTGGGACAGCGTCCCTAGCACCTACATCCTGGGTGACTCATAGGAAAATACTTCTGAGAACTGTGGAGCCAAAGGAAGACCTGCCCCTGGAGACCATGTCCAATTTGTAATGAGAAACAAATGTGTGAGGAGAAGCCCAAGTAGCTGCAGCACATATATCATCCATTGGCAATCTGGCTTGATAGGCTGTAGATGTGGAAACAGCCCGAGTGGAGTGAGCCTTGACCGGAAATGGCAGATCTTTACCTCCTGCTTGATAGATGAAAGAGATACAACTAGATATCCATCTAGACAGGGTGACCCTGGAGACCGGGGACCCCATTCGGTTTTCCGAAAAGGAAACAAAAAGTTGGTCAGACTTCCGGATATCTTTTGTTCGGTGCAGATAGAAGCGTAATTTTCTGTGTACATCTAACTGGTGAAATCTAAATTCTGCCTTGTTAGAAAAATGGGGAAAGAAGACAGGAAACTCAATGGATTGATTTAGATTAGACACAGAAGCCACTTTAGGAAGGAACGAAGGGTTTGGTCTAAGAGAGGCCCTGTCCTTATGGAAGATTAAGTACGGAGGTTTGATAGAGAGGGCTTGAATTTCTGAAACTCACCTTGCTGAAGTGATTGCTGTTAAGAAGGCTGTTTTCCAGGTCAAGAATTTCAATTCGCAGGTAGCTGCAGGCTCGAAAGGTGGTACAGTAAGGGCTTGTAGAACAAAATTGAGATCCCAGGGCATGATAGGTTCGGAGACCAGGGGACGGAGTAACAGAGTACCCTTCAGGAAAGCCTTGCATAGTCTATGCGCCATGAGACTAGGCTCATTCGCTACATGAAAATTAGATATCGCTGCCAGTTGAACTTTGATGGTGGCTGATGCGGAACCCTGATGGAAAAGCATAGACAAAAACTCCAGGACTGAAGCGATTGGAGCTGTGTAAGGATCAATGCCTCTGGTATGCGCCCAGATAGAAAACCTTTTCCATTTACTAGAATAAATCTTTCTCGTGGATGGTTTATGAGAGGATGATACTATATGAACTACTTCTGGTGAGAAATTATGAAGTCTGACTAACGATGGAAGTGGAGTAGCCAGGCTGTCAACCAGAGGGTCATCAGGGAGGGGTGGAACTGTCCCAACATGTGTATCAGTAAATCTGGTTGAAGGTCCAGAGTCCAAGGAGTGTCCACCATGAATTGCTGAAGAAAGGGAAACCAAACTTGGCGAGGCCAGTGTGGAGCAATCAGAATGATTTTGCTTCCCAAGGACTGCGCTTTCTGAATAACCTTTAACAGCAAGGGAAACAGAGGGAAAGCATAAAGCAGACCGGAGGGCCAATCGTGAACCAGAGCATCCCTGGGTGACTCCCCCTGTGGGGGGATCAGCGTGAAGTAGTTGCTGCATTTCGCATTGAGGGGGCTGGCAAAAATGTCGCAACAAGGCTGACCACATCTGCTGAAGATTCGCTCTGCAACCAGGCGATTCAGGGACCACTCGTACGGCATCAGAACAGCTCTGCTTAGCCTGTCCACAATCACGCTGGACTTCCCCGGAATGTGCATTTCCACCAGAAACCGTTGGGAAGTTACTGCTCAATGCCACACTCTCATGGCCTCTCTGCACAGAGGGTAAGACCTGGTTCCCCCTTGCTTGTTTAGATACCACACTACTAACATGTTGTCTGAGTGTATCGCAATCGTCCCTAGAGGAAGAACACTCTGAAGTGCCTGCAACGCAAGTAGCACTGCTCTCATCTCTAGGATGTTTATATGCAGATGTATCTCGTATTCTTGCCACGTGCCTTGGACTGTCCTGCCAAGATAATGCCCCCCCCCCAATCTGGGAGGCGTCCGTGGTCACCGTGGCAACCAGGATGGGTAGAAGGAAGGGTCTTCCCCCGTCCAAACTGTTGGTGCACAGCCACCAACCGAGGTCCTGCTTGCATCTGTCTGTGAGCAAGATGGGGTGAGACAGTGGAAGTCTTTGGAGAGACCACTGAACAAAGAGAATTCTCATGTGCAATCTCGCTAGAAGGACCGACATAATTGTTGCTGCCATGGTCCCTAGGAGCTGGAGAACCCATCTTGCCTTTGCTTGTCTCAGGGGCATCAGCATGTGTATTTGTTGTTGTAACACTTTGATCCTTTCCTGCGGTAAAAATGTTCGCATTCGAACGGTGTCTAATTCTGCTCCTATAAAGCAATAAAGCAGATTTTTCCCAATTTATTGTTATACCCAACTGGTGACATAGAGTGATGGTAGTGTCCCTGGTTTGAACTAGTTGATGCCTGGTGGGGGTGGTAAGGAGCCAGTCGTCCAGATATGGAAACACTTGGAATCCCTGACGTCTCAAGTAAGCCGTCACCACCGACATACACTTGGTGAACACCCTGGAGGCTGTGGTGAGACCAAAGGGCAGGGCTCGAAACTGGAAATGACTGGCTCCCAGCCAGAAGCGTAGGTGACTCCTGGATGCCCTGGCCATTTTCACATGGTAGTATGCATCCTTGAGGTCGATGGAGCACATCCATATATCCTCTCCCAACAATGGGAGAATTGATTGCAGTGTGGCCATATGGAACTTGGACTTGTGTACGTAGTTGTTCAGTTGGCTGAGATCTAGTATGGGTCTCAGGTCCCCTGTTCTTTTCGGCACCAAAAAGAATCTTGAGTAAGTCCCTAATCCGATTTGGTCTGAGGGGACACGCTGGATGGCTCCTTTTTCTAGCTGCTTTGAGACCTCTGAGGCTGCTTGATCCCTTTGACTGGGTGGAGCGTCTGGGATTTTTCTGATTGGCAGGGGGTCTGACGTAAGTGGAATGAGATAACCTCTGGAAATTATCCGTAATACCCATCGGTCCTGGGTAATGCTTTCCCAGGCTTCCGGATATAATGAAATTCGACCCCCAATTGGATCCGGATAAGCACAGCCGGGCACACCCTCAGGAATGAGAGTAGGGAGAGCCACGAAAGGAATCGCAGTGTCCTGAATTGCAGGGGCCCCCTCTGCCTCTGGGGCGATGTCTCCCTGAATAACCTCCCCCTCCCCTGTCTCTGGAGGGGGGGTTCACCTTGTGTGGCAGGAAAAAAACTCTGTGATTTCTTGAACCACATCCCCCGCTGGGCCTTGGGATAAGGCCTAGAAGGAAGGGACCCCTATGGCAGACAGGGCCTTTCCCTCTTGCTCGCACCTGGTGAGGGTGTCTTTCACTTTGGTCCCGAACAAAGAGGAACCATCAAAGGGGGCGTCAGTGAAGGAAGACTTGAAGGCCTCCGCAAAGTGACACAGGCGCAGCCAGGCTTGCCTTCTGAGGGTGACCCCTGAGTTGCTGCCCTACTCGCTCCCTCGGCTACATACGAAATGAGCCGCATGGACAAGTTAACAATGGAGTTGAGGGTAGAGACCTGGCCGTTAACCGTCGGAGCCACCGCCTCAGGAACGTTACCCGCAAGAGTATCTCCTAACTCCTTGAGGAGATCTCCCTGGAGCCGAGTGAAGTGAGACAGGTAATTCAGTGACCATAAGGTAAAGGTTGCTGACGAGAGGGTACCGATCCATGGTCCTAGACTCCTTGTTAGGACGATGGACGGATGAAGAAGACTCTGCTACTTCCTTCTGAGTGGCTGCCGCCACGACCATGGCATCTACAGGGACTCCTTTAGACAGAAACTCTTTGCCCTGAGGGGGCAGAAAGAAACTTGTTGGGATGCCTGGGTACAGGCTCCACAGAATCAGGGTTTTCCCACACTCTTCGACAAATCAGATCAAGGAGTTCGTCGAAGGTTGGAGACACCCAGGAGGCAGAGGGCTGAGCACCAAAGGCCTTAAGGAATACTGACTCCTCCTCGGAAGGGGCTTTGGACGGCCAGTCACCTCTTTGTTTCAGTATCTCCAGGATATCGGAGAAGGAAACATCATCAGAGGATGACTTGGGGGACCCCTCTGATTCCTCGAGGTCATTATCAGAGGTGAGGGACTCATCCTGGGAGTCTATGTGCTTCCTCTTGCACGTTTTCTTTCTGGGGGCTCCTCTGGCACGAACTCTGAGGGACCCTCAGAAATTTGGAGACCACTCGTGGGGGTATCCCTAGGCCCTGGTGCTCTGCTTTCCATGGATGGGTGGTGATCAGAACCTCTCACCGGAGTGGTGGGGGACAGAGTGACCGACCCGCCTGATGTAGCTGACGATCTGGCCAGAGCAGTCCGCATAGCCTCGAAGGCCGCCCCCCCCAAATCCGAGGAGCGACCAGTCTCCAAGGCCGTGATGGGGGCCGGAGTTGCCAGAGCCGATGCAGCGAGAGGGAGGCTCGGGACCAAAATAAGCCCCGAGATGTCCCCCTCGGGCCCGAGCGAGGAATCCCGAGTCCCGAACCCCGAGGACAGAGCCAATGGGGTCGGAGCCGATGCCGGTACCGATGGAGCCAAATGGGGCATCGGAGCCGGCCTAGGAACATCACACGGCACGGAAAACTCCGGCTCCGAAGACAGAGATGCGTTTGGAGGAGGAATAATCGAAGATGGGGTCAGGACGGGCTCCGGAGCTGAAAAAAATTTTTCCAAAACCGGTGACTGCAGGAGCTTCTGAACCACTCTATCAACATCCACATCCAAAAGGGTCCTGGAGGATTTGGAAGACAGGGATGGAGAATGAGATTTCCTCTCAGGAGAAGCTGGTCTGAGACTGGGCAATTGGCTCCTAAGAGGTTCCAATAAAATTGGAGCCGACGCCGGTGCCATCAATACCGACACTTCCTGTGGCCCCGAGGACAGTGGAGCCAAGGAGGTCGATGCAGTTTTTGAGATTTTCTCCGGAGGCTCCGATGAAGCTGATGGAGCCGGAAATCTCTTTTTTGACTTGCCAGATTTTAATTTTCCACTGGAAGACGAATCCATAGCCTCTTCAAAAGAGGGTTTCAAGAGTCCCTTTAAAATTAGCTTATTCTTTCTCTCTTAGAGAACTCTAGGACTGAACGCATGACAAAAACTGCAGGATTCCTGCAGATGGATGGCTCCCAGGCAATAGACACAAATGGAATGCCCATCGGTAATGGACATTTTGTACCCACATTTAGAGCACTTTTTGAAACCCGAAGGTTTGTGCTCCTTGGGATCTTTAGACATCTTAGCTACTACGCCAACAAGGCAAAAACCCAAGTCTGAGAACAGCACACAGGCGCTCACACTACAAAAAGCGGGAACGACGTTAAACAGTGATCAACACTAACAGTGACCAAACACACACTAAAGAGCAAATACAAACTCTCAACAAGGGACTGAAACCCACAAGGAAAGGGAAAGCCCAAACCTCTCACTTGAACGGTCTAGACCGTACTCACACAGAAGGCAAAAAGAGGAGAACTAGGCACTCTAACTGAAACGGGCCTAGCCCAAGGGAACAGTCAGTGGGATACCACACAACAATCACATGATCACGACTCTCAACAAACTTAGACAAAGTTAGACAAATAGCTATGAAAATAGCTTTTGATATGAATCAAACCTTTTCTTAAGACAAGAAAAAAGAGGGTACTTAGCCACAGCCAAGCGAGACCACGTCCGAGCAACACGAGCAGAAAATGAGATCTGGGGATATGGAGCAGAGAGGGATACTTGCTTAGCCCAGCCAATGAAAGACTTCGAGCTAGAAAAATCGGCCGAGTCGGAGCCGATATTCGGCTCCGAACCACGGGTAAGAATGTAGGTGAGATAGGACTACATAACATCAACAGTTCTAAACAGATACATTTACACTTATACAGAAACTCAGACTAAATAAATATTGTACATAAACTGCACAATTTATTCCTTGCACTCATGTTGTCAGAACCAATACTTAAAACCTTTTAAGCATCCCACAATTACAATAAATCTACATATCTTTCCTTTCACAAAAGATAGGCATATCATAAAAACTCTGTCCACCTCTGCTTTTTGCTCTATAGTCAATTTATCATATAGTCGACTCTCTCTTATCCAGCTTCTCTTTAACCAGCCTCCTCTTTACCCTGCCATCAAATTTCTGCCATAGGCCTAGCAAAAGACAACAGAGAAGAATAACACTTCCACCTCCTCTGGGCTAAATAATGACAGACATTTCAATTTTAGACTTAATATTTGTTTGAAAAATGCAGACGAACACAAATCCTGTTATTCTAGCTGATTTATAACCTATAAATGCTACTTTGTATGCATTTTCTGATTAACCAGCCATTTGTTTATCCAGCCTAAGGTTCAGTCCAAGCGAGACTAGATAATAGGAAATCTGCTGTATACTCCATACAGCATCATATCTAAAGTGGCATAGAAAAACATTTCTACATAATCTTTTCTTATCTTTTCCCCAAAGTTCCACGTTTTAAAACTTCTTAAAAAACACATATTGTAATTTATTCTAATTTCAGCCAATTTTTTTGTCTCTTTTGGCTTTTCCCAGTTAGTGGTTGCCACAGCGGAACTCCGGTCCGCTAATGATTGGTAGTTGATTTTTATGTGCCGAGTTACCAGCCCTGACGCACAACCTTCAACGAAGGTACGCCCATTCACGCATGTCTCCACGCAGAAGACGCTCTAGCTGAGAATCGAACCGGACAGCGTCTTACTGTGAGGCGACAATGCTACCGCAGCACCACCACAGCTCTAATTTCAGCCAATACTGCTCAAATAATCTTTCTTCCCTCTATTTGACTTAACATACTACATACTATCTATACATAATATGTAAGGGAAGTCTCTTTAAAAAAAAAAAAAAAAAAAAAGAATCTTGAGTACTCACATACCTGCTTACACCACATTTGTCTGTTATGCGTTTACTTTTTACATCCTCTAGAACTTCCTATGCATCTACTAAATACAAAAGCATCATTACATTTCTGCACCAATGTTTACATTTTTCTTTCACACTTAAAATATCTATTTTTCAAACAATACATATTTCCCTAGTTTAATATTTTATTTTTTTTTTATCTTAAATCATCCCAGAAAACCATTTTACTACTCAGTTATTGAGTTATCTTTTTTATCTTTGTTTTTAACTTTGCACAAAAATAAAATGCAAATACAAGCTGAAGCAAAATTAACTATCACTGTAATTGCCTGCACTTATTTTTAAAATCGTTTTTTTTTTTTAAAACTTGCATTTTATCTGTCTCTGGCCTAGCACTCAAGTGTGGGGTCATTTACTGCACTGTTCTAACTTGTTGATACTTGTGAACCTCTGCTGTCCTTAAAAAAAAAAAAATCTTGCTTTTTTCCCACTTTTCTGAGATTTAAAAAAGGTCAGTTACAGATTTGCTGTTCTGAACTGTTTGTAAGTTTCTTGGAGACCACTGTTTGCTTGGGCTAAAGGGAAGTCTCTGTGTTCATCAGTGGCAGTGATAAACATTGAGCAGCCTGCCTGCCCCTGTAGGAGTGGTTACTGCCTTGAAACTGTAGTTTTATTGGCCATTTTGGGTCAATTCCAAACTCCTTGATCTCCCTCTCTTAAAACCCGATTGCCTCGTGGTTTTGGCGTCTTTTTGGACTTGTTGGCTGTTGTTGAAGCACCCACCAAGAGGAGAAAACGCTAAGAGAAGAAAGGAGTCACTCTTGAGATTTTAAGTATTTTGCTTCAGATTATTTGTTAAGTTTTTTCTGCATTGCCGCCTACTTTTGAGCATTTTCTGGCTTGTTAAACTTGATTTCTGTGTTGGTAACTGTATTTAGAACACAACCTAGAGCTGATTACTGAATTTCCTGCCTGCACTTATTTTTAAAATAGTTTTTTTATTAAAACTTGCATTTTATCTGTCTCTGGCCTAGCACTCAAGTGTGAGGTCATTTACTGCACTGTTCTAACTTGTTGATACTTGTGAACCTCTGCTTTCCTTAAAAAAACAAAAACATCTTGCTTTTTTCCCACTTTTCTGAGATTTAAAAAAGTTCAGTTACAGATTTGCTGTTCTGAACTGTTTGTAAGTTTCTTGGAGGCCATTGTTTGCTTGGGCTAAAGGGAAGTCTCTGTGTTCATCAGTGGCAGTGATAAACATTGAGCAGCCTGCCTGCCCCTGTGGGAGTGGTTACTGCCTTGAAACTGTAGTTTTATTAGCCATTTTGGGTCGATTCCAAACTCCTTGATCTCCCTCTCTTAAAACCCTCTTTTGCGCGGTTTTGTGCATAGCGCAACATCGGGCAGCACCACCTAATTGGGTTTAAACTATTCCTGGCTCCACAAAGTCTGCTCTTCACTTTTTCCCTCAGAACTGCTCTATCTCTCAAATTAAACACCATATTCTCATTCTGAGGCCCCTCACTGGTCCAAATAAGTAATCTTACAAGTTAGCACTAATAAACCATAAGCACTACTTACTCTTATACTCTCTACGATTACCTTGTCCCCTATTGGTCCGTTTTAATTCAGTTCCCTATATTACTCTAGCATGTCCAAAGGTCAGTCAATGGTTTTCTCTCCAGTCCAGCTGGTGAATCTGGGAATTTTGAGGCAATGTTACAACTGTCTCATGTACACGGACAACCCTCTCCTCCTCCAAACAGGTTCAAATATATGTGAGAGATGCAACCATATAGCCAAACTGGAGGCTGAGCTCTCTCATCTCAAAACTGGTGTAACCAGTCAGGAGGAGAAGGTAACCTCACACAACACAATTCCAGTATCACATAGTCCCACCACAACAGTGAACCAAACACATAAAAACACAAAAACATACTCGGGGGCTCTAAATAAAAATCTACCTAAGCAACAGAGACCTCCAAAGCAGACATCCAAGCAAACGCTACCCCAAAACAAAACACGTACAACACATAGCACACAAAGTCAGTGTGCCAAGCAGTCACTCACAGCCCTTAAGGCTGAATAACACACCTGATACCCTTGTAATAGGTGACTCTATTGTCAGACACACTGACGTCCCGCTCACCAGGCTGAATAAAGAGAAGGTCACAGTGAGCTGCCTGTCGGGCGCTAGGATCCGCCACATAACGCAAGCACTCAGGTCACTCCAAAGCAAATACAAATATGACTCAGTCATTGTACATGCTGGCGTGAATGACCTGAGACGTACCTCCCTCGACTACATGAAAAGAGACATAGAGGAGCTCTCTGATCATGTAGCCCAGGCCGGTATGACCCTGACCTTGAGCAGCATCTTACCCTCACCTAGAATGATGCCACAGTATAAAGACAAAATGATCGATTTTAACAACTGGCTAAAATTTTGGTGTCATTCAAAGGGGATCCAGTGTCTGTCAGCCTGGGATGACATGCTCGACAAGCCACGTTGCTTCGCTAGTGATGGCTTGCACCTGTCACCCCTGGGCTTTCGGATATTGGCAAAGGCTCTTGCCACCCCCATAGTGCCTTTTTTACGCAAGGCTCAAAAGTCAAACCCACCTCCATAGACAGCACAAGGAACAAGAAACTAAGGGTAATGCTGCTAAACGCCAGAAGTCTTAACCTCAAGATGCATGCACTCGAAGCTCTCCTCAGTATGGAGAACATCGATATCTGTGCAGTGACAGAAACCTGGTTCAAGGCTCCAGAGAGCACCCCAGCACTACCAGGTTATACCTCATATCATGCTTTTCGGCCCCAAAACCCGGACCGAACCACAAAAGGAGGGGGAGTTTCCATATTTATCAAGGATATCCATACCTCCAGGTTAGTGGCAGTGCATGAAGTATCGGAGACCATCCGTGTGCAACTGACAGTGGGCAAGACTGCTTTTCAGTTTATAGCATCCTACAGACCACCCTCTCAAAGTCAGGAAACCCACTCGGCTTTCCTGAAAACATTGGAGAACACTAAGATCTCTCCGAACACCATTATATTGGGCGACTTCAACTACCCAAACATAGACTGGGAGCATTACTCAAGCCCCAGCACCTTAGCCCAAAGGTTCCTGGAATTTATAAACTCAAATGCTATGGAACAACTAGTCACCACTCCCACAAGAAGGGAAAACATACTAGACCTGATCATTACCAACATGGGGACTCTATGCTCCATACCAGAAGTATATCCCTCATTGGTAAGATCAGACCATAAATTGATTTCGCTGGATATCCACATCCCGACCCCACCCCCAGCCCAGAAAACCAAGTGAAAAACTTCTCAAAAGCGAACTTCACACTTCTCAAAACTGAAGTGGAATCCTTCAAGGCCCCAGGGCCCGTGGAAACTACGGCACAAACTGCAGAATCCTATATAAACGCATTCTACGGACATCTCCAGGAATGCATGGATCATGCTATTCCAAACAAAATCAAGACCCAATCATCCAAAGGCAGGCGTCCAGTCTGGTGGACCCCAGCCATAAATAAACTGTACAACAGAAGGAGGAAGCTCCTACATGATAGAGCAAAATCCCTAAAAGGGAAGGCATCTCTGATCAGTACTAGCAAAAAATTATGATCCCTCATAAAATCCTCCAAGACCAGCTTCGAGAGAAAAATTGCACAGGACACTAAAGACAATCATAATGCTTTTTTCAGTTATGTTAGGAACCTGGGATGCAACTCCCAGACTTGTTCCGAGTTGATTCTAAACGACAAAAAATACACTGAACCCACAGACATCACCAATATCCTGGCAGACAGGTTCAATGCTAACTTCTCCACCCCGTCCCCCCCAAAAGAACAAGTATCTATCCCGGCAGAGTGCAGCCTCCCAAACATCTCTGATGCTCAGGTGAAGGCCGCCCTCTCCAAAGCAAAAAACACTGCTTCCATGGGACCAGATGGCATCCCGGGTTGCGTCCTACATGAATTCCAAGAAGAACTAATCGCTCAAGTAAAACTGCTGTACAATCTCAGCCTCACTACAGGATATGTGCCCAAAGAATGGCGTACAGCAACAGTGGTCCCACTCCACAAAGGTGGCGCCTCTGCGGACCCTGGAAACTATCGCCCCATAAGCCTGACTAGCCTAGTATGCAAGGCTATGGAGAGGATCATCATGGAACTTATAAACAAAGACATTGGGGACCTACAGACACTAGATCCTACCCAATTTGGCTTCGTCAAGGGCAGATCCTGCTTTTTGAACCTGGTCAACTTCTTCGAAACAGTCACCAATGCCATAGATGAAGGGAAGGTAGTCCACACAGCCTATCTGGACCTCGCAAAGGCATTTGACACAATACCCCACTCGGGCATCATAGATAAGCTATCCAGCCTAAATATAAACCCCTATGTCACAAGATGGGTCGCAAACTGGCTCAAAGACAGAACCCACAGAGTCAGAGTTGCTGGAGCCATGTCAGACTCGAAACCGGTCACAAGTGGCGTCCCACAAGGTTCTGTCCTGGGACCTCTCTTGTTCGGTATTTACTTTTCTGAGGTACAGGCCAATGTGGGAGGACTATGGCTCATCAAGTTTGCAGATGACTACAAACTGGGCACCATAATCGACTCTCCAGCTGACACAAACGTACTTCAAAAAGGTCTCGCAGAGACGGATAACTGGTGCCAGAGCCATGGTCTAAAGCTAAATGCCAAAAAGTGTATAGTCATACCCTTTGGCAAAAACAATGTGCCCACAAATTACCACATAGGTGGTAACCCATTAAGTACAGAGAAAGTAATTAGGGATCTGGGGACCCAAGTTGACAGCAATCTCTCCTTTGACAACCACATTGCCAAAGTGGTTAGAAAGACCTTCTACATAGCCCACCTCATCATGAAAGGATTCACATCTAGATCAAGAGAGGTAATCGTGCCCCTTTATTCATCCCTCATCAGGCCCATCATAGAATACAATGCCCCCTTTGGGATGTACCTTACCCGACACCTGCAGCAATTAGAAAGACCCCAAAAGTACCTCACCAGGAGGATCAAGGGGCTCAAACAGATGCCATATGCTGCTCAGTTAAAAAACCCCAGCTCTACTCAGTTGCATACCGCCTACTTCAAGGCGATCTATGCCTGAAATATAAAGCTATGTCCAACCCAGAATTAATGGACATGCTCCACCTCAGTAAATCTAAATCCCTTAGAGCCACGCGCTCGAGGGACTTGAACCTCAGCACAGAAATAAATAGAACATGCTGGAGGGACATATTCATAACCCAGAGGCTCCCTTCGCTCTGGAATAGAATTCCAATTCATGTTAGGCAGGGCACCTCACTGACTCTCTTCAAGAAGAATCTTGATGAGTGGATGGGGGATTGTAGGTTTGTCCCGGGGATTACTTCCGTGTCACTATTAGACAGAGGCACAGTAAACTAAACTTTAAAAAGGGCACAGTATACTCAAATCAAGGGGTGGCGTAAAGCAAACACAATCGGGTTAGACTTATAAATGCCCCAAGGCAGATAGCCTAGTATGAACCTATGAACCTAATAAGGCTATCTTCTTTTAACATTCACCATCATTTAAAATGGTTCAATCTAGAACCCCAAAAGAAATCAAACATCAAACAAAATATGTTCTTTTCCAACTTCTTCATCAACATGTAGACTGTGTCCATATAACTCAGAACTGCAGTCCTAACACTTGTTGTTGTTGTATTTCGGCTTTTCCCGGTTAGGGGTCGCCACAGCTGAACTCCGGTCCGCTAATAATTGGCAGTAGATTTTCACGAATGCTGAGGTGCCAGCTCGACGTTCAACCTTCAATGAAGGCACGCCGATTTACACATGTCTTTCGAATGCCCACCCAACCGCGGGGAGGACATGCAGACTCCACACAGAAGGCACTCCCCGCAATCCAGCTGAGAATCGAACGGGAGAACCTCTTGCTGTGAGGCAACAACGCTACCGCTGCACCACTGCGGAATGCTAACTGCAGTACTAACACTATTAATCAAATACATTTTTTAAAGGAAAGATCAAACCCATTCCATGGTGTTTCCATACATTTAAACTGCTATATTTTCCCTTCCCATTCATGTTCTAATTTCTCATCTTTTCCATACATGATGCCTGACACCTTTACGTCTGTCTCACTTTTAGTATACACTGGTTACCATATTTCCTTTAGTCAGTTCTCCCTTGAAAACAGGCAAAATGGAGCTAAATTGATCAACAAAACATAAATAAATGTTCAAGCATAGAAAGGTCATATACTTGGTTTTAGTTGGATTTCAGTATTAAGAATATTTTGTTTCCTGTTTTGAGTAATAAGAGTTTGGATTTTTGTATTTGTCTTGCTTGCCTGGATTAAAAAATAGAAGCATTTAAGCTGGGATCCAATCGACTGCTATCAGATGGTTGTAACAAAGATGAAGTCACCATACCCAACTGCCTGAAACTGAACTAACTTTACTTGGGAAATTCACATTTTCTCAAATATGCAGACCTCAAAAGGTGCAGGGGGGTGTCTCTCCATACATGATAAAAATATGACTTATTTTATGCTTCTAGTTTTGTCAAATGCTGCTGAGTAGATATTGTAATCTTTAAAGCAACTTACTGTCAACTACAAAGCATAAGAAACTTCCACCTTAGCAGCAAATAAGTGTCATCAAAACCAGCTAAATAATGTCAAACAAATTTAACTGCTTACCACTTAATGAATTTCTAAACTGAGAATCATGACATGGATTTAATTTTGTAGATTTACTCTTGAAAAGATTATTCTGACATTATTGGAAATTGTCTAATACTCCTGAAATGGAACAAATGTACACCATGGATCTTTTAGCTCAATATGAAAGATTAGTTGCTTCCTTGTAATCTCCCATCTTAAAAGCATTAAATGGACTAACATAAAGTGCTATACACTTATAATTTGCTATGCACTTATAATTTTTTGCTTGCTTTGAAAATGTATACTGACGTGCATTATAACTGTCAGATACTAAACATCAAAGTTTCAGAATATCTTCCTTTGATGTTTTGAGTGCTAAAATTACAAACATAAGATTTTTTAAGTAAACTTGAAAAACTTGGATGACTATTTACAAAAAGAACTGCAAAAAATGGAAAATGTGAGAAAATGCCTCTCCCAGTCTGTCTCATTTCAAATATGGAGAGCAGGCTGCTAAGTAGCATGAATGAAAATGTATGTTAATGAACTTAGGTGCACGCTGTTACACTTCAGCTGAGTTATTAGAAGAGGTATGACAAGACATGGAAATTGTGCCGGTTCAAGCAGTAGAAGACAGGACACCTGGCAACCTAGTTTGTACTAATTCATGTAGGCCAAAAGCCATCCAGCTCACTAAACTATGACTTCAGTGAAAGACACTTAATGCTAGCCTTTTTATTTACTTCCCAACCAATTACCAAAGTTCCTGAAAATGAACTGATTTTGATGGGAAAAAAAAAACAGATTACATTTTCACTCAATCAAAGGAGCTAAGTTTTTTTTTTTTTTCTGTGAGGCAAACCCAGGTATGACATACGTAAGGAACTATAGTTTTGCTATAAAAACAATCAATTCTATTCAACTGTACACTTACTGCAAGCAAAAGGTAAGGAGAAATGATGCACTACCTGTTTGTTTTTTTCCCTGAAAGTGAAAGTCATACAAAGTCATTCTGATAAACTGGACAGTACTAAGTTGTACTTATTTATTCATTCATATTCATTCATTCTTCCATGCTCCAGTCTAAACTGACAGCCTTGATGTTTCTTGCTATTCTAAGCCATATGTCAGTCAGTGTCATGATAGTTTCAAATGAGAGACTTTACAAAAGGAAGTACCTGAGAACTGTTTGAGACAAGATACATGCACCTCTTAGACTGTGAAGTTTTGCTATTTCCCTTCCTGACAAGGACTCCAAATGTGTGTCTCTTCAGCCCAAATGAACCTTCCAAAACTATTACCCCATCTCTGCCCAATCCACTTTCTGACAAAAGGTGTGACAGTTGTATGATGAGGAGGAGCACAGCTGGGGCTTTCAACAGTTTGAGGAACATGGTTACATCTCAGAAGAATATGCACATTAACTCCAAGCAGATATACTTATCAAAACATTCAAAACTGTCTATACCTAAAGTGTCATCATGACTGACAAAATCAGAGTTATGTGGTTCATAAACAAATGGAGAAAAACAAGTATATACCAGATTTGGAATGTTAGCCACGTGTCTGTATGATATGGAATTATCTTAAATCTCTCTGAAAGTGGACATTCACCCACAAGTAGATGGCTATATCCTGGTTTAAGCTGAGCACATTAGTTAGTGGACAAGTGGTAACTTCTTCCAGAATTGTTTCAACTAAGGCATGTCAGAGTGGGATCTGTCTGCATTCAAGTTCAGTGGTTAACTTCTGTTCTTAATTTTATCTTTTTTATTTGCTTAGCTTAAGCCTTCCTTGTTGCTTTGGTAAAGTTAACTGTTCTGCGTTCCCAACCTTTGTCTTTCCATGTGAGCCTTCTCTAGTGTCCCATCCCGTGGTCAAAATATTCTTAAAAGGGGTTCTCCATCATAACCCTGGGTCCATTTTGAGAATGTGACTTCCAACCTGCTGAATGCAAACCTCTTGATTTAAAATTATAAAGAATGACCTCCCCAAACCTACTAACTGCATAACTAAGTACCTTTTAAACAACACTGTCCCAATGTGGGTGACTTCATTCCTAACACCCCCTATGAATATCCTCATGCTGGCACAACCACGGGGGGGGGGGGGGGTGCCCTACAAGGTCAAACACAGCAGCTACATGGTCTGCACCTTAATGTTAAGTCGTTTAATGAAAATGTGGTCAGAGAAAGTAACAGTAAAGAATTAGAACTGGAGAGATAATGGTTGACCAGTTAGTTCATCAGGTGTAGGGTAATTCTCCTTAACAATCCCTACATTTGCAATTTCTGAAAGCCCTAACAGAAGGAAGCAAACACATTCAGAGAGTCTGTTTAACAAATTAGTCTGCAGTATTTTACATATTTCCATACACTTTTTTCTGAATTAGCCACTGGTTTTGTAATAGTAGAAAAACAACAATCACCTTTTTTTACTTAAATTTTCCTGCAACTATTTTCTCAACTATTAGCAAAAAAAGGCCTCTACATAGCCAACAAACAGTTCAATTCAAGGGCAGTGGTGCAAAACTTATATATAGTTCCAATTACTTCACTGTACTGCATTTACATCAGGTATTTTACTTACAACATCAGAGCCTCATTGTACCATAATCATATGACATCTACCTGGTTTATACAGAACAGCAGTTCTTCCAAGCCACTGCCAGATTTGCTATCACTGTGCTTTTTTATGGTACTACCAATGATAACTGCTTCAGTGAATGCCGCTGCAACACAGACTTTGAAAGTAATAACATAGCTATGTGTCAGTACTGTTACATTCCAGTTTTACACTAGGGCATAAACTCCACAGTGCTGAGAAGCTAAAACAGCTTAAAAATCTGTAAAACTATTTAGACTGATGCACTTCTTTGGTGTGTGTGTGTGTATGTGTGTGTTTGCGTGTGCACTTATGTGTCATTTAAAACTGTTACAAGACCAAAGATATACTTTAATTCTGGCCAATATCTATGAGGCAGTGTATTACAGCTTTTACAGCTGTAAACACACTTCAAAGTCATACAGTTTACTTTTTTCTCTCTTCTGTTGTATACTGGACCAACTAAACCTCACTTTACTACAGCTCCAAATAAATGCTGAGAAATAGTTAGATCTCCCACACCTTTTCTTTCTCATGTGTTAATACATGGAGCAGGTAACGTTCCATATACCACAAAAAATATGACCAGGTCTGTGTAATCACAACTTCGCTTGTTCCATGTTCTTGAAATGGATGTCAAGATTCACTGGTCATGCTTGGCTTTGTTCTGCTCTACAGGTGAATGTTTTGACATCTGTCTCTCGGACATATAATGATAGTTTTTTCTGTTCTCAGAGGCAGCTTTTTCTATTCTCAGAGACTGTGTTAAACAGTATAAATAAGGAGTGTGTTGTGAGGTGCAGCCTCTGTACTGGAGCTTTTCTCCTCGTATCTCCACTGAAAATGGTCTTTTTAAGCTCATTTGGACTAACCCAGTTAACAAATGTCAAATAAATGTCAAATAAAAAAACATGGGGGGATTACTCCAGAGATGTTCATAGGTTCATACTAGGCTATCTGCCCTAGGGCATTTATAAGCCTAGCCAGTATGTGTTTGGCTTTCGCCTCCCATTTTAAATTTATTTTGCTATGCCCTTTTTCGAGGTTAGTATACTGTGCCTCTATCTAACAGTGACACAGAAGTGATACCCGGGGTAAACCTACGATCTCCCATCCACTCATCAAGATTCCTATAGGTTCGATCATACATATTTTCAGTGAATGTATGCCTGGAAAACTTTTACTCTTTTCTGTCAGGGAGTTATCCTTCAATATCTCATAGTAGATCCACAAAATAGGTGGGAAAAGAAGTATCTGACACATTGCTATCTAGAAAACTGATAGTACCTGACAGCCAAATATCTTCCCCAGTGTGCTTCAATATATCCTGCAAGTATGCAAATGTGATTCAAAAAGGTGGCTTGTTTCTGGAATTATCCCAAACAACTTCCTCCCAAGTACACCCCAACACATTCAACACACATACACATACAGAAATACTAACACACACATAAGTGTTTCCATTAGAAAATAATTATATGACCCTTTGGAGCCCAAAACACTAACCAGTTTCCTACATCTAAAGAAATGTTCTGTTTTACTCTTGATTTCTGTAGAAGGTCATCGAAACTTTGGTAGAATTTTTTGATTTACATGCCTTAATACAGTCAACTCACTGGGATGCCACATTTGCCATTGCTTAATACATTTCAATATGTTAGAAATGAAATCATATGTGAAACATACAGGAAAGACTCAAATTAGCAAAAAAAAAAAAAAAAACCTTTTCATTTTAAAAAACTACATTTGATCAAAACAATCGGTTTTATAGGAATGTGTACTAAAACCCTGTAGCAGTTCTGCAGCTGCAGTCACAGAAATCCAGGCAGCTTAGCCAATTGAAACCATTTTTTCACAGAGAATTTGTATACTACACAGCAATTAGTGGCTTTAGCAGTTACAAAAATTAATACATGGTAATCCACTCCTGCTGTGGCAGCTTAACTTCAAAAGACTGATAGATGGTTCATCTCCAAAACATTAAATACCACTGATAAGGGCTAACAAAACACTTACAAAGAAAAGTTCTTGTATCTCAAACACCTACTTATGCAACATTTTCCACCCTAGAGGCGGACACAAAGTCTTCTTCCAGGTCCATATTTCCGACTAATCAATCACACTCCTTACACCATTTTTGTCATATATGATGTAAGCTTGTCAGAGCTGTAGCCAAGAATTTCAGATTGCTATGTCAAACTAAACCCCTGTCTATACGTGTGCACAAAGTTGTGTTGACATAGTGCATACTATTTTCAGTATCAGATTGTACGTATCACAGCTGCTGGTACCCAACTGCTTGAGGTGGTATTTGTATGTGCGCTCTTGTTTGATTTCTTAAGAACGTGACACATATTGATTGTGAGGTCTCAAGCATGCACTAGTCACCAGAAAGACAGACATATGCTTTGACTGCTCTTTCTTAGTGACCTCTAAGTGAAAAAAAAAATTAAGTAAGGAAGTGCGGTGGTGCATGAGGTCTTGTTCCTCTGTTAAAATAAACATTTTTTGTTTTATTCTCTGATGCACTTTCTAGCTTACTGTATGCCATGAGATCATGCGTTACAATGATTCATATACTCAAGGTGTTCATTTTAATTTTTTTGGTCGCCTGTTACTTTTGCCACTGGCATTCACCCTTATCCTTTAATAAAGCCATTCTTTACTCTCGCCCTCCCAGGTCTCCCTTATCTGGAGGGACAGGGCATCTTCCCATATCCTACTGTGACTCTGTAGATAGATTCTATCTCACCAGGGAGAAAATGACTTTGCAGTCTATAACTTTTTACACTGACAGCTCCCCTTTATGAAGAGATGAGTCAGGGTGTGGCCATCAGCTATGTGTCTGGGGGGGGGGATTTTAGGTTATGAAAGAGTAGATAATCCTTAACTGTGTGAAGTGAGCATGACATTGCTGGCATCACCACCCACAATGTCAGCTCACTTAAGCTCTTCTGTAACCAAGACAGCAGCCTGCCTTCAGCTTGGCAGACATATCATAAACACCAATGAAGCAGGCTCTTCTGTCTGCAAAGTCTGCAGTCTTTTCCCTCAGCCTGGGCAAGCTGACTTATGCCACTTGTATAACCCCCCCCCCCCCCCAAATGGGTTCTCCAAAGCTAAGCCACTAAATGAACTCTGGTCATCTAGGTTATAGTGAAGACTCCATCCATCTAGCCACAGAGATGGGTCAGGTTATTAGTTTTCATTATGTTTTTGATGGATGATTGTCTTTCAAAACATGAAGTCCCAAGGACTCTAGTGCAGCCTTGATGAAGCCAAGGTCCTCATAATGAAATTGTCACAATTTCAAGAAAATAATAAAAAGCAAAAAAGGCCTTTTTGAGAGTTGATGTCTGGGATTTTTTTTACTTTCAGTTATATAGTCTGCATTTATAATATTGTGACTTTTCGTTATAAGATAGCCCTCTGTGTTTTTAACTTAAAATGGCATTTATTTCAATGTATTTGCATTGCTCAATGAGTAATGCACTCCTGAGTGTGTTGTTCTTTGGATGAGACATTAAACCAAGGTCCCTTCTGCTTGAGTTAATGGTAGCTCACTTGGATGTAAAAGATCCCATGGAGCCGAGCAAAAAGAGTAGGAGTATTTTATTTATATATACAAATACCTCTTATTTACAAACTATTTACATATTTACAAATATTTACAAGTATACAAATATATATATATATATATATATATATATATATATATATATATATACAAACCGCACTTTGTCGAAATTACTTTAGTGAAAGTGCATTTTGTAAAAAATGCACTTTCACTAAAGTAAACAAAAAAAACATGCAGTTTGCATGTTGCCTTAGTTGTACATCAATGTATACTGTTGATGTACAACTAAGGAAAGTTTTGTTGAGATCGCAGTATAGTGGGGATAAGGGAATATTCCCTTTTCCCCACTGTAGTGCGATCTCGGAGTGAGAATATTAAAGCAGGGGGTTGCAGCCCCCCACATAGGGGTGCAGGGGGGCTTGCCTCCCTGCATAACACTGTTTAGTGTGTTATTTTTCTTTTTTTAGTTAGTTTTTATTTTTTTATTCTGTGAAAGTGCATTTTCGATGGAATGCACTTTCGCAGAAGTGCATTCGAAGAAGTACGGTTCAAAGAACCGTACTTTCGATTTAAAAACATAGAACCATATTATATATATATATATATATATA